>NW_022596571.1:0-2762 GCF_009176505.1 Sitodiplosis mosellana | reverse complement strand
TTTCTTTCATAAATAGATTGAGAGGTATTTTTGAACAAAATATTGCGTTTGATGTATCAGTAAATGGTGCATTCAATTGGTGAATGGCACAGACCAAAAATATATGAAAAAATGCTGGGAGAGAGCGCAGCATTAAATGCGCTTGAATCCATTCAGTGTTTTATGTGACCAAATACAAACGACGGGATAGCACCTTGCCCACCAGCTTGCCATATTCACTGAAGTTATCGAAATCATCTTCGTCACTGTCCGTTCCCTCAGTTCCTTTATACTTTAATTGGATGAAAATCAATTGAACAAAAAAATGAAACCCATTGAAAATGACTTCGCTTATCTCCATAAAATGAAAAAAAAAATACCTCCTTATAGTCTCTGTACGTTAAACAGTATTTGTAATCAACAAGCAATCGCAAATGATTCAAATCAGTGGCCGGATTAAATTCGTTGGGATCACTGGCCTGCGGATCCAAATTAAAGCGCGAGTATTTCGATTCATCTAATAACTTGAGTATATCTACATTCAGAAGAAGAAAAACAAATGAAATAATTTTTTTTTTCTCATTTGACAAGAAGGGAAACAACAAATTCAAAACAAATAGAAAATTGAAAAAAAAAATATCCGGCAAAAATAATCGAAAAGTATTTTTAAAAAATTTGTTTTCTTTTTGAAAAACTAAACAACAAAATTTAAAAATCAATTGAACAAAATATTGCGGTAAAAAATTGATGGAGCGACTAATTTACCATCATTGATCAGATGCCACGTATAAGTCTCCGGGCATAATAAATACGACGGATGTAATTTTCCCTTGTATCGCATCTTCGGACAACTGTGTATGTAAAATCCCATATAGTATTCGCTTAACTCAGCTGTCGATTCATTCAATTCCCTCACAAACTGCACTTCACGCAATGTTCCGTAGGTTCCGAGCGTTAAAAAACTATACTCTATATGGGATAGAATCGATTTTTAATTGGTCTACTTTTGAGATTTTTTTTTGAATGTTAAAATAAATTGAAAAAAAAATATTCCACAGTGATATCATCACTTTTTTTTCTTCTGCGGCATAAATGAAATTGCAGGAGAAAAATGAAAGAAACTAGCTAATGCAAATTTTATTCTCTCACCTGGATCGTAGAAGAAATAAACGGAGCTCACGCATTTCGGTAGAATATCGATGACACCAACGGCAATCAGTTTGTCGTCGAGCCAATATTGTTGATGAAACGAACCATATCCACATGTTGGCCCATCGTCTGGTGTCTCATGCTGTTTTGAAAATATAACAACAATTTCACTAATTCTATTCATGTAACACGAGTCTACCGTCAATCCTTTCATTTCTTTATCGCGGGAATAAGTACAAGATACAAAAATTCATTTGTTATTTCTTTTTGTTTACAGGAAAATCGTCGAGAAGTCGCTGCTTGACGCATTTCATGATTAAAATATAACATATATTTCTATAATAGTTTTAAAAAACGAACCCGTTATACGTTTTGTTTCTCTCACTAGCTAAAGAACGAAAAATAAACAAATAATCAACTAGTGATGGAATATAGACCAAATTTACCGTCGGGACACAAACCTTTTTCCCCATTCTCTCTACCATCCTTCTTCTTTTCTGAAACGAAACGATTTTGATTTCAATTCAAACGAAAGACAGACAAATCAAAACGACAACATAGAATTATTTTCTTCCATTTGTATCTTTAATGCATAGAAATTGTCAAACTTTTACCAAGGAAATTTAATTGATTTCGAGAAAATCGTATTCAATATTTCAATTGTTCGGAGCAATAAAAGAAAAAAATACACAGTTGAGATGGCATTATTTATTCATTGCATTCAATCAATGCTGTTGGTATGAAATGCATATGGTCTTGATTGCATTTTTTTTTCACATCGACACAAACGGTTTAAAAACAAAGTGATGACGTCTTCAATACTTACGTGTATATTTTGCTTGAATAGAAAGGACAACAGTCATATAGAATTCGCAAAAGAATCAGCTCATCGTTTGTTAATTCAATTCTTCGCCAAACAGTTCTTGACACAGAAAATTTGCAATCATCAAATGCAGATAAGAAAATAAGTGTAGCGACATATAGTCGACAGAGGCTCATGCAAAAATGGATTAGCTACAATTGAATGAAACAATGCGTTTTTTGCCATTCACATCTTCCTTGAATCACATAGCTGTAGCTATTTTTTCCATCTTCATTCCTTCTGCAATCCATGCACATTCAACACCAGATGTCGCTCAATTCAAATGGATATGAAGACATACGATCGCTATTTATTTCAAATAATAATCGAGTAAAAAAATAGTTCCAACTCAGTGAATAAATGATTTCGATAATTCCGTTTAAAATTTATGTGAAAAATTGTGCCTCGATTTTCTTGGTCGTTTTTTTTTTTCAAATTAAATTTTCCATAAATTCTACACTTCAGCTGATGCAAGAATTATCCAAGAGTTTCTTGATTATTTCTCTTCTACTCTCACTCAATATCGAGAGACCGTCTGATGGGAAGTTTGTATGAAAACCTTGGTTTGGCACTAGAATTACATTTGACCAAAACTCGGATTTCTGTTGTTCAACGAACAACATATATTGTGTATATACAAAGTTTATTCATATACTGATATTTTCCACCAAGATTCTGCAAATATTCTTCGAACTATTAAATATATATGAAAATATTCAGATTGCATGATATCTTTTGTATAAACGAATTTACTCCAGTATTTGATAACAAC
>NW_022596570.1:0-2226 GCF_009176505.1 Sitodiplosis mosellana | reverse complement strand
GCGATCCCTATGAGTGGAGTGGCCGGAAACTGTTGGTCAATGTCCGAACACACTGACCATTTGGAGCTTGCGCACAAAATAGCCGCAGAATTGGGCGAACCAAAGAAAACTTATGAAGAACTAGTTACATTTTTGAAATCAGCTCCAGCCGATAAACTTAGTGAATACAGCTTAGAATTTGTGAAAAATATACAAATCAATATCCGATTTGCTCCCGTCATTGAAAGTGAGTGTTTCAATTACGCTATTCTTCAAATTGACGTGATAAGAAAATTATGATTCCCTCACTTCAAACAGGACAAGACGCAGAGCAGCCATTCTTAACGAAATCCCCGCAGAAAATTTACGAGACAACACAATTCGACTTTGATGTATTGTTTACCATAACTTCTGCGGTATGTTTCACACAAAATGAAGCTATTCAACTATTTAAATAAAATACGAACTAACGACATTTTACGTTGAAAATTTTTCATTCAGGAATTCGTAGGATTGATGAATCTTTTTCCTCCGCCATTGGAAGACGTATTAAAAAGCGAATTTGAGTTACCGTTGCCATTTAAGGGACTGGAAATTCCAAAAGATGTGAGTTGTGCTATTGACAATCTCTCCATGGTAGAAATTGAAGCTATCAACTCTTTCTCTAAAGGATCAAAGGATTTTGACGAAGAAAATTCGTGAATTCTACTTTGATGGAAGTGCTGATGCACTTAAGCAATATGTGGATCTGTTGTCGGACATAAATTTCGGCTATGAAATTGATAAAACTGTAAAGACCCATGCAGCCAAATCAAATGGCAGAACTTTCTATGCAGTGTAATTATGTGATTTGTATTTTTATTTGCGAAAAGAAGTTCCAAGGAACCAATCTATGTATTGTAGACGGATCGTCTACCCCACTACAATTATTATAAACTGTAAACTGTGTATCAATCACAAATAGCTTTTCGATGGACTCCAAACTGAACGTACTAAAACGCCAAAATCCGGAAGTTGCTAATGTTCCTGGAGCCTCCCATTATGATGAGGTTCACTATTTATTCCGGTAAATCTGACAAAACTGAACAAAACAATCACTTTCGTTTATTTCATTCTCATAACAATGTGACCAATATTGTCCGCAGATTTAAATCGGCCCAGTCACTTTATGATGACGTTCTAAGCAACATGGAAGATGAAGGATCTAAAATCAGTCTCAAATTAATTGACAACATCACGCACTTGTTTACGAATTTCGCAAAATACGGGTAGGTTCTTTCAGTTTAAACAGTTCTTTTAGACAAAATTCTAACTTTTCATTCAAAGCATGAAATCCTTTCACTTATTTTAATCATTTTGTTAAAAAAATGTCTTTGCTTTCTCTTCGAATTGAAAAATTGGGACTTCCAAACAGTGATCTGTTTGACAAAAATGATTCCATCCAAATTCGACCAGTTCAAGGTGACAACGTTCATTATCTCGATTTGAACAACTACGGATTCACAACTGGCTTGAACCCGAAAAAAGAAACCTTCGACTTTTTGGCAGACATCGAACGACAGGCAATTTCTGTGAATTCATTGAAGCAACGAGATGAGCTTTAATTAGGTTCAGTCCAGTTTTGTCGCGTGAAATGAATTATTGTCTATCTGTCAACGAAGAGATTTTCGATTCATTGTGACAGTTACTTTTAATATAGTTGCTTTAGAAATTGCAGATTTAAGATTTATATATTCAAATAAGAAAGAAAATCCTTGTTGTAACGTCTATCCTAATAGACCATCTTCACCTAAAATAAAGTTTGAAAACATCTGTGGGCTATATTCACACAATATTAGCCGTGTTTGGCACATAACATAGCACACTCGACAATAGTCAGATGTAACAAGTGATATAACTTAATCAGTATTAAACAGAAGCAAAAAGAGATAATATGGTCGTTTTAAAGGATAGCACACATGTGTGATTTCATGTTTGTACATTTAATTTTTTCCCCTACTGTTCTTGATGTTAAAATATCAATTATTTACTTTGCTCATGGTGTGTTGTCATCATGATATGACAGTTTTTGTTTGAAGTTTTTTTTGTTCATGTTTGCAATTCAATTAGAAGTACATAAAGCGATCAGCGTTTTCAGGCGGCTCTTTGAATATCGAAAGGTAAGCACGTCAAAATGAAATATACACAAATAAGTTGTCTACTTTATTCTTCAAAATCAATATTTGTCAATTGTAACAATGGAATTAT
>NW_022596569.1:0-1177 GCF_009176505.1 Sitodiplosis mosellana | reverse complement strand
ATTACACCAATTAGTACTGAATTTGGCCGTACGAAATCCACGGCGCTCTACAATTATTATTCCAAATTTGACAGTAAACGGGCGGCGACAACACATTCAAATATTGTTTTTTTTTATTTGGATAATTTAGACTTGAATCAAAATTTTTCATCAAAAGTCATGGTCAACAACAAACCAAGAGGCGGTCAATTTGACACATTCACGATTATTGTGTGCTCATCAAGAAAAAACTAAATAAAATATGCCATGTACCGATCCGATTCTTTACTTCTAACTTATTTAATTTGATTACGTCTCGTTATGCTCTATTGTCAGAACTATTATCTCTTTTATTATCAGTGAGTGAATCACCTCTTGATCATCTGATTTATTTACGGCTTGCACAAGCCAAGTAACAAAATTGGACATTAAAGTTGACCTGAGCTCAAGAGTTGGTTAAAAGTTCCAAAAATATCATTTGAACTTCCGATCCTCCTCCTTCTAGCTACACCACTGACTCAGATTACTACATGGCTAATAGATAGTTCTTCATATTCATTTGAAAAAAAAAAACGATACACCCTATTCGGTAGATTTGCAGCATACGTGTACGAGTCGCAAATAGAGTAAGAAAGATTGAAATTATTGATGCAAGATGATTGAGATAACCGTAGATATTAAATAAGTTTTTTTCCTTCGAACTTGCTTTTGATACATTCATTTCAACTTGAACCAGAGACTGAAATATTTGGAATCTTTATCTTCTTCTTATTGTGAAATTCACTTTTATTTCATGTGACTCCTAGTTTGTTCTCTTCAGAATTGTGTGCCTTTATTGCAAATTTGAATACATTGTTATGCAATAAACTCATTCGATATATGTTATTAATTTCTTGGAAAACTGGAGAATTTGTACATTTTTTTCTTTCAAATGTTCTTCAACGAGAGCATGTTTGGTTGAATGAAATACAGCTCTTTATTGCTCCATTTATGACCAGATATCTGTGAACTTCTACTGAATTATTCGAGTACAATTTTCTTAGAATAAAGACCCTGTATCAATTTAAGTCATGCTAATAAAGTTGTCTTCAATGTTTATTTCGTGGTATAATTGCCACAATAAAATTGTGTGTTGATTATAATAGATTATAAAAAAAAATCAAATAAAAATATGTAAGAGTTTTTTTTTCAATTTCCA
>NW_022596568.1:0-1221 GCF_009176505.1 Sitodiplosis mosellana | reverse complement strand
GTTCTGAATCGGATGAAATTGACAGCACCGCTATTTCCAATTTTTTTGTGGGAAGTGGCATCTTGGACTGATTCCGAACAAAAATATATGAAATCGATTCCAAATTCTCTGCTCTATCAAACTAAAACTACCATTTTCTGTTTATTTAATACCGAAAACACCCTACTGTACATAGCGCGCAAACTAAGACGAAACATCACTTCGAAAGAAAGTCACTTGTACATAGAGGTGTCAACGGACAAAATTTTGTCCGTCCGTCCGTCCGTCCGAACATTTTTTCAAAAAATTCGGACGTCCGGTCCGAATGTCCGAAAACCGAATTTTTTTTTCGGACGTCCGGTCCGAATGTCCGAATTTTTTTTCGGACGGACGGACGGACAAGGGGTTTGTCCGAACTTTTCAAATTTTTTCGGACGTCCGTAAAATTTCCGGACGTCCGAACAATTTCCGGACGTCCGAACAATTTCCGGACGTCCGAACAATTTCCGGACGTCCGAACAATTTCCGGACGTCCGAAAAATTTTCGGACGTCCGAAAAAACTTCGTACGTCCGAAAAAAATTCAAAGCCAAAAAAAATATTCGAGCCAAAAAATAATTCAAAAGAAAATTTTCTCGGCTCCAATGATTTCTTTCTAATCCCACAATTGATCCGTTGCGACAAACAAATTCCCTCAGAATATTTTAGTTTCAAAGTGCAACAACCAACGTAAAAACGTTTAACAAAAAGTGTAAACCAACTAATATACAAACTAATATATTTTCTTTTGAATTTTTTTTTGGCTTTGAATTTTTTTCGGATGTCCGTAAAATTTTCGGACGTCCGGAAATTTTACGGACGTCCGGAAATTCTACGGACGTCCGAAAAAACTTCGGACGTCCGAAAAAATTTGAAAAGTTCGGACAAAACCCCTTGTCCGTCCGTCCGTTCGGACATTCGGACCGGACGTCCGAAAAAAAAATTCGGTTTTCGGACATTCGGACCGGACGTCCGAATTTTTTTTCGGTTTTCGGACGGACGGACACTATTGTCCGAATTTTTGTCCGTGTCCGTTGACACCTCTACTTGTACAATGCACACTTTGAAACATCACTGCCTTTTCATGAAATTTTAATAAATAGGGATCAGCAACTGCTTCCGAATCCAAATCAAGTAGTCTAAACAGCTATGAATTAAGCGAGGAAAAGGGACATCTATCCCTTAGTTGTTTTATTCGAATGAT
>NW_022596567.1:0-3106 GCF_009176505.1 Sitodiplosis mosellana | reverse complement strand
TTTATTGCACAAATTGGCCACTTGGAAGATGTTGCCGGATGTCAGTCACAGTTTGTTCTTGTAAAAAAATTGCAAAAACTCCTTGAACGCCTCAGCTGATGCATCCACAATGAAAATGTCTCCTTTCTCCGGTAACGAACCATAGAACATGGCATGAAACACGGGACTGCCAATAGTTAAGAAAATCTTGTGTGCTGGAACGCTATCGATGCCATCAAACACAAAATTCACATCAGAAGTTGTTGAATCCAGATAGAACTTTTCGCAGTTTTTCCATGACAAATTGTTGTCCTCTTCAAATACTTGGCCGCTCATCGTTGTTGCCTATATTGGATGGTGGTGAAAATTTTATTAGAATGTGCACAAAATGAGGTTGCACTTTTTTTTGCTTCTTTAATATGGAAACGGGGAATGTTTTTTATGTGGTTACTTACTTATCAATCCAATAATTCAATACGTACTATTTATCAATCGATGTTTCACACAATGTTTGATTTGGAAAATGTATTTTCAATGATCTGAAATGTTATTTAACAATTAAATCTGATGTTGTGAAATTGCACACAACTTGATATACTCTTCTGGCGCCAAGTGGATTTTGCTACGCATCAAACTGTCACTTGTGAATGTTGCCACCAAATGTTGACACTACCAATGCGCTGTCAAAGTTCATTGGACGTTATTCAGAATGATTGACATATATTTGCATCGCTGAACCGAGATATTTGTTGAACATTTTCTGTATGCAGAAAAGAAAATACGGCTCATGGACCGAAAAGAGTAGCTAAAATTGAAATGGAATGATGAACAGTGTTTATGAAACACATGTAATAATGAAAATTGGACATTTATGTGATGAATTAATCTTTTTATCACATACATTTTCATCGTTCACCAAAAATCAAAATCAATTTTTCACAAGAATTGTAGCTTCTCTTCCACTAAATAGCTGTTTAGCTAAGCACTAAACGTGTATTCATTGACCTCGGCTACAAAAAACAAACATTTTTGATAGGGGCTTCACGCGATTTTGCAGAACGCAAATAACTCTGAAAAAATAAAAATAATAGTGAATCAAACCTTCAACCGTAAAGGACGACGATAGTCTCCCGTACATTTGAAACATCATTTTGACGTCTCCATTTCCACCATATAGATTTGCATTTGAGACTTGAAGTCTTTGAACGATTTTTGGTAGATAACGGTAAATATTGGAACATTTTTTGACTATACAATCTGCACAAATTTACTGGTATGCACGTCAATCTCAAATATCTATGTATATTTAATAATATCCATTAGACTGTAATGTCAAAAAATGTTCCAATATTCACCGTTATCTACCAAAATCGTTCAAATTCACGGTTGAAGGTTTGATTCACTATTATTTATATTTTTCATACGTATACACGTAAATTTGACATATCTATATATATTCAGTAATATTCATTTGTCGTTCACGATGAATATTGTTGAATATACGTGGATATTTCGTATTTACATGCATACCATTGAATTTCTAAGTTATTACTTGATGCGTGCGGATATAAAAAATGAAAAAAATGATTTTCCCCCTAGCATTTTTGCTTGGTTTGCATTGTCGCTGATTATGAAAGATGCATCGTAAGTGATGTAAGTGATACATTGTTTGGTGTGTTTCTTAGTTTTTTTTAGAAGATTCGAAAAATGAATAACGTTTACACTTACGCCACTTACAGGATTGATTCAAATGTTTTAATTTAATATCTATAATAATTGTTTAATGATAGCCGGCAAAAATGGTTAAAAAAAAATTCGGCTCTACTATTACGTCAATATTCAAGTCCAAGTACAACCCCTTTGAAAGAATCGATTTCCCACAATTTAAATCTATTCACCTATTTGCGGCAGGTTAACCTGAGAAAAATGAATTTTCAAGGAAGGTTGTGTTTACATTTGGCTTAGCTTATCAAACTGACCCAAATTTGTTTTAATAGACGCGATTTATTGTTGTGCATTCAATGGACAAAGTTTGTCCGGCAAACTGGAATCATCCAAGACATGTGTCTCTTTCGATAATGCGGATAAGTGGCAATGTGGATTTCCTATGTGAAAAAATCGTAATTTGAATGCAAAGCAATCAGTATGAATCCATGCTGTTCGACAGGTGGCAGTTGAAGCATTGAACGAAACCTCGTTGGAACATAGTCAAACATTGTAGAAAAGTCCAATGTGATATTGAAGTGCGATGTGATATAATGCCAAATGACTTAATTTTATTGATTCTCAAACCATTATCCCATGGCAAACAAATTGTGCTTGACAAGTTAAATTGTTTCTGAAGAAACTAAAACAGTTGGTGACATTTGAAACGCATGTACAGTTAGAGTGGTATGATATCGATGTGGAAATTGTGTTTACCCTTATTTAATGAGCTAAGCAAAATTGATTTGCTGAGAATAAAACCAATTCAATTGGGTCATGCGAACCTTTTCTTTTTTTTTTTGATAAATCGAAAATGTCGACAAAAGTGCATCATGAGAATCGATTGGTGAAAATCAAACAACTGTGCAGCGTATGACACTCAATGATTGAGAAATAATTTTCTCTCCGTCCTTTACTACAGCACTACTCTGATTGCTATATAACGGTAAACGATAACAATGTGCTGCTAGTTGAGCTCGGACGACCAAACTATATAGTCACATTAGCATTGGAATCTGCATTATTTCTCTGAAAAAAAATTAAGATTTCATTTTAAATCCCAAATTCGAATTTCGAGTCCCAATCGCGAAGAGTTGACTTGATTCACATTCCCAAAAAAAGTTCTTCGAATTTCAATTGAAATTAGTACGAGAAACATGGTGGCAAAATTTACGGTACTTGATATTAAGCCGGTGCTCATGCAACGAATGGGAATCATTCCGACTAGTGTAATTACACCACCGTTTAGATTCTTCAGGACATGGGGAGACTATTACTTGTGGACTTCCCTCTTCCTCTTTTTAATATCAAGCATTCTATTCGTTGCGAGAAACTATGATGATATAAATCCAACGTTGAAAACCATTCCAATGATTATCGGTGGTTGTCAATCACTCGGCATGTTTCTCGGTGTTGGACTTCG
>NW_022596566.1:0-1240 GCF_009176505.1 Sitodiplosis mosellana | reverse complement strand
TTTGCTTCTCAAGCATTTGTTTCGTTGCAAATTTCGTCAATTTGATTGGTGTCAATGAATGGTCCCCTTTGAGGAAGGTCATGATATCTGATTCGTTGTAACAGATCGGTACATGCTTCAACAGCACATGAATTATTTTACGCTCGGGCGGCGTGTATGTGTGAAACTTGATACCGGTCTCGTTCAGTAGGGCCAACACAGCATCGTATTGTTCTAACGAGCTGACGTGAATGCGGTATTTGCTCTTGTTTACTCTCGTAAAATGGAAATCGCTTCGTGTGCAAATATTGCGGCCTAAGATTCTCTCGTTCATTCTCTTTTGGTCAGCGTCGTGCACGACTATGGGTGGAATGTTTTTGTCTCGCTTAGCTGCGTTAGCTGTTTTGATTGTGTGCACATGCACATTCGATTCACGGCGATCACTTTGAGCTCGTTCATTCGATTCAACAGTCGATTGCTGTGTATTTGTTCCCGTTGCTGCACCTTCGTTGTTGTTATTGCATGCGTTGACGAAATCCTGCATCAGAGGAGAGTCCGTGTTTTCGTCGTCAGCATCAAATTCGTCGCAAGACATTTGATTCGTTTTGCTTGTGCTGTTTGGATTCTCTTTCTGAATCTCCGGCATTGTTTTGTTTGCCTTCTTTCTCTTTCTCTCTGACGTGAGTTGCTTGTTTCTTTCTTTTTCTTCGGTTAGTGCTTGAATTAAATCGGTCACTTTTTCAGCCAATTTGCCTATTTGTGCCTCTAGGCGTGTGATTTTTGAACTGTCGTCCTGGTCCGCCGATTGGGTCGTAGCCGCTGGGTTTCCATTGTCGATCGGGACATTTGTGTTGTTCGTCACCTTGTTTGGTTGACTTTTTTGATTTTGTGCATCTGTTTTCAAGTACATCTCGATGTAATTCGCACTGAAACCGTCAATTAGGTTTTCTGTCAGGTTAAATTTCACTGTGTGTGCTTGGCTTTTGTATGAAAACAGCAACGATAGCGTTTCATTTGTAATATTCGGCTCGATTATCGACTTCTTTGGTATTGCGAGACACTCTTTGAACACCTCGTCATTGACGAGTGCCTTTAATTCATTGAGGCCGTGGTCTCGATGTACACCATTTTTTTCGTTGTAACAGAACTTTCGGAATGCGTACGTATTCGCGACTTTTTGTGGGGCTCCCTCCAACTTGATGTGGCTGAATTGCCGCTGTTTTGCTTCTCCATCGCTTGATTCTGCCATTTCGGCAGTGCA
>NW_022596565.1:0-3085 GCF_009176505.1 Sitodiplosis mosellana | reverse complement strand
TGGGTGAAACAGAGAGAACGAGACGTTATGATACAAAGTATTTGAATGGCGCCATTTGCAAATCGAAATTGGGCGACTCATTTGATGCAAATCATTTGATGTGTTTTAATTCTGTTGAAAGTATGGGATATCTCTGTGCGTTTGGAGGACCAATGGTTTCGAAAAAGAATAACAAACTCGTGGGCATGACCATATTTCGTTTTCCTGATAAGCCGGTTATTTTTCAACCGATTGCGCCGTTGCTCGATTGGATCCGAAAGCCAAAGGTGGAACGTAATCGAAGAAGAAGAATTGCTTGAAAAAGAGGATTTTAGACGCCTAAAAAAGCTGAATACCGTCTCTTTTTGCCCCTGTCATTTGATGTTCAACATAAGAACCGAATAAATTTGAAAATTTTGAGAAAAATGCATTTTATTTCTCATTCGCCCATGCGCAGTTACGTGATTATCTGCACGTAAGTGTGAGCGAGATAGCATGTGTTTTGGGTATCCCAGCGAATAGGTACTACGGAACTGGTGAAATGATGGCTCGGATTTATTCATAGCGTTTTGGAGGCGATGGAAACATTATTTTTGCCGAATTCTGCTCGGAAATGCGAGTTCTGGCCATAAATATATTGCCGGAATACCAAAAGACAGCCAATGACATCTCTAAACCAACTTATTGAATCATCGAATATTTCGAGCAAATTTTTTCAAACGTGTATGGCTTTACTAGAATATAATCAACTTAACGGCGACACTAGCAGCTTCTCTGCACACACATCCTAGAAGAGAGTACAAAAATCATAGTATTTTGGCAAATGCATCAAGTAACCATTGCGAACCATCAATACGTTTTGGCTAACGCGTAGTACCGGCCCACAGAGAAGCTGTTAGCGTCGCCGTAAAGTTGATTATATTCTAGTAAAGCCATACACGTTTGAAAAAAGCAATGAAAAAAAATACAATGATTCAATGAGTTGGAATTGAGAATAGCATTGACTGCTATGTGTCAAATGACTTACATTTGAAATGTATTGTGGCACTTTCCCTATGGTTCTGGCCATGTGTAGATTTTACCATATAAATCAATATATAATTGCAACCGCGCCGTGCTCCGAGAATTTCATACAAACCTGCCATGTAGACGGTCGTAACACAGGCAAAAATCGAAAAAAAAGTTTTAAAAAAATGTGTTTAGATTCCAATAGAGTATTTTGTGTGCACCGTTGGTATTATCGGCACATCGAAATTCGCGCTCCCTACCACTTAATTTTCCCACCGAAATCAAGTCACAACCAAAACCACCATTAAGATCCACCATCATTCCAATGGAAACACGATTTCTATATTCAACAGATATTTCGCGATTCACTTTCAAGCGAACGGAATTCATGTTGCACTCTTGAAAAACAAGAATATTGTGATACGCCTATCCATGAAGTGGTTCAACTTTGGTCATTTTTATTCCCGACCACTCATATGTACATGATACCGCTACATCACGCATTGAACAAGAAAGTACCCTTAAAGTAAATTCTATTCACTCTGAAATGAATTCATAACTTGAATATCAACGTACACACATAATATATACTGTGCACTCCAGCATCACATGCACCAAATTCCTTCAGTGTACATGCACAGCGGTTTTTTCGTTCCATCTGTATAAATACAAAAGTGATGTGCTGGACGTTTCATTTTTGTTAGGAACATCATCAGGCTGGAGAACAAAAGAATTTAAAATGTTTTCGAACTTATTCCATTTTTTGCCATCAATTTCCACAAATTGTATCAGCTACACCGTTAGAGGAATTTTACTTTTCCGTACACAACGTGTCAAGGGAAAGTATAGGAATTGGTCCCGAAAACTTTTTTCGCAAAATTAGCTTAGATCATCATAAAAACTCATGAAACGCGTAGAAAACCACTTTTTGAGACACTTTTCCGTTCGTGTGCCGTCGTCGTCGTCGTTGTCGTCGTCGTATCTGTTTGTTAATACGATAACTCAAAAAATAATTGAGATAGTCAAAATCTGGAAATGCCAAAAGTTTTGTATTGGAAAAATTTAGTTTAAGTTCGAAGATGAGCCATTTTCGATTTGATCCTGGGGTACTTGCCCTAAGAAAAACCTCAAAAAATTGACACTTGTGTATGAGAGGTACCTGTAAATCGACTCCGATTGGCTTCAAACTTTCTGGGAATTCATTTTTTGGGAGAAAAATAAGATTCTGAAAGTTTGAAATCAATCGGAATCGATTTACGGGTGCCTCCCATACAAATTTTTTGAAATTTTGACTAAAATTACCGATTTTTGGACAATTTTGTATGGGGAGCATGGATTATTTTAAGGAATTTTGATTTTTGAGTATTGACAACTGCCATTTGATCTGGGGCGATCAAAGGTTCAAATATCCGAATACATGATTAAGCTTGGAATATCTAGTCTTAGTTTCAGTATATCAGACCGATGGATTTAATTGCCAAGTATTGGAAATTGCAATGGGTTTATGGGCAGTAGGGGTGATCAATTTAAAAAAAAAAGGATTCAAAATTTAATAGTGCGGGATCGAAAGATCATGAGGAGAGATGAAAATTTTGTTCCGGCACTTTTTTGATATATAGTGTCTGGTGTCACCCCGGATTTTTTTTGAAAATCACCTAAAAAATGACCATTTTTCGACATATCATCGCAATTTGCTCTAAATGTGATGCTTAAACATACCGTTTTTTTGCCATAATTCGGCAGCTCATAACAAACTACGTTGAATAGGATCGATTCACAGCGATTTATTCCAGGATATTCAAAAAAAATAGTGTCAATTTGCCAAAAATCGCCGAAATTTGTCATTTTTCTGTATATTTGCCCATTTATGGTGATCCAGTCCACTATAAATCAATCTGAAAATACCTCTATCCGACTCAGTTTGTTCCTAGCTGTCGATATAACGCCATATCACAACTCGAAATGTGCCTCTGGACATGGATAGAGCAACAAATATTCGAAAATCACCTCAAATTTGGCCATTTTTTTTCAATTAAAAATTCTAAAAGCCAAATTATAGCCAACATACGTACGAAAATGTGTCTATATCCAGCCAATT
>NW_022596564.1:0-2732 GCF_009176505.1 Sitodiplosis mosellana | reverse complement strand
AACAGTTTTATTGAAGAAGTAACACATAGTCAGTGTAAAGTTGATTGGAAATTCAAAATGAATTTTAAAGTCATAGTATTGGTTGTTGAAATTTACTTGAAAATGGTAAATTCACTAGCCATACCTGTCAATCTTCCTGCAGCTCAAACAAAGAATGTGGGTCCAATAATCGATCCGCCAAAAAAGTACGATTCACCAGCTAAAACCACTGCTAACCCAGTTCTACTGAATTTAACTCCAACGATTTCAACAGTAGGTGCTGTCGTGTAGGCTGTTACAGGTGTAGTCAATGGAGCTGTAGAGGATGTTACTGACGTGATTCCTCCGGTAGTAGATAATGTAAAAGGGACCGTGAATCAAGTGGTAGATGCTGTTTCTCCAATCGTAGATGATGTAACAGGGACCGTGAATCAGGTGGTAGATGCTGTTTCTCCAATCGTAGATGATGTAACAGGGACCATGAATCAGGTGGTAGATGCTGTTTCTCCAATCGTAGATGATGTAACAGGGGTTTTGAATACCGCGACTAACGCTATACCACAGGTTACAAATTCCGTGTGTGCACCTCCATTGCCTCCTATTCCGACCGGTGCGAAGAAACCTACACCTAAAAAACCATGTAAGGAAGATCATCATCCGGCTCATCAGGGTAAACCCAAGGGGAAATCACATAATCTTAAAAAGAATGAACACCGTAGATCAACATCGTCATCGTCTTCTTCTTCTTCTTCTTCTTCTTCTTCTTCGTCATCATCTTCTTCCTCAAGTGATCGTTACGGCAAAAAACACTAAAAACTCGAAGAAGTCATATTCGTAATCGAACGTAAACCAAGTCACTTTAAATGTCATTAATCAACAATATTTCGACTTGAATACCAACTAACAACAATCCAAATTCCATTGGTTTATTTTAATTTTGAATGATTTTTTTTACCAAAAATTTGAAAACAGCATTCATCTCCTACCTAATCGATAAAGTAAAGGCTTTTAATTTTGATCATTTCATATTTTTCTAAAAATAAAAATAGAATATTGAGCGTTGCATTTTAAAAGTGTTTTTTTTCGTATCTTGATCAGTTCCATCGTATAATAAAGGCTATGATTGAAATTCATTGGGATTGAAGCTGGATTTCATGTTTCATAAGGCTTAAAATGATTTATCGCCGAATTGAAAATGTTTCGGTCGCAATAAATCCAAATGCTAAACCAAATTGATTCAAATATAGAATTTTGATGTGTTCTTGCGAATGGTTTCGATTGGCTGCAGTTGCGTTTCATTACAAGCAATGAGAAAGTGCATGGTTTGAACGAATCATTGCGAACGACTTTTTTATTTATTTATAATCAACCATATGTTCCTCACTCCCATATGAGGTATTTGCACAGACAGCCGCGCGTTGTCAATTATTCCATGAGTAAGTGACACTCTCATTTTTTTTTGTTGACTTTTTTATCATCTCTTTATTTAAAAAAAATGAAAAAAAGATTTGAAATTCGATGTCCAAATTCAGAGGAGCCCATGTCTTTCTTCAACGTTTTTTTTAAATTGTGAATATCCTAATATAAATGGTGATCGGAAAAAAAGATTGTAATGAAAACACAATTATGCAAATAATTTTTGATTCAAGTTACAATACGTTATATATTTTCCGGTATCTCTTGAATATGCTAAATAGAAAAATTTTGCTTTCGCAAATGTACACAATTCGAACATAGGCTCGGTTAATTCTGAGCAGAAATTGAGGGTGATCCACAATTTCGAATTTGAAGAGCAAAAAAAAAAAAGGTCCTCACTTTTGAAAACCGATTCTATCTAGTGTAAAACCAGTCTCCGAAACCGAAAAAAGTGAGGACTAAAAAAAAGGTCCGAAAATGGCAACGGGTCCAAAAAAATCGTTGGGGGTCAAATTTTGCCAGGGAGAAGTAGAAACTAAAAAAGAAGTTGCACCGCTACCAACTGTCCTTGAACCCGTTCCAACTCCTGCGAAGAATCCACAAATTAAAGCAAAATCTGAAGAGCCGATAATTGACCCACCGAAAAGACAAAACGATAAAGAAACTTTAGATACACCTAAAATAAAAGAAATATACGTAGAATCAGACCCAACGCTTATACCAACAAACGAACCAATTGAAGAGCCGAAAATTACAACGACTCAATACCTAGCTGAGCCAACGGTTGACCCAGAACTTCATCCAATCGATCTATTGTTATATAGAACAGATGAACTGGAGTCACCAATTGAACCATTGTTCGAATCGCCTGTCGTAGAGCTTGAAAAAAATGTAGAAAACGAAGAAGAAGTTGCATCAGCTCCAACCGTTCCTGAACCTGTTGCGGCTCCCACAACAGACATAGATATTATTACAAAAGTTGAAGACCCGATGATCGATTCACCGAAAGAACAAAACGATGAAGAGCCCGCAGATATGGTGGAAATAGAACCAATATACGTAGAATCAGACCCAGTGCTTACACCAACTAACGATCCGATGGAAGAGCCAAGCACTACAACGACTCAATACCAAATAGAGCCAACAGATGATCCAGAACTACATCCAATTGATCCGTTATTATATCCAACGGAAGAACCGGAGTCAAAAGTATATGAAATCGACTATGAGGAGTCACCAATTGAACCAGTGTTTGATTCGGGGGTTGAATCGCCTGTCATTGAAGAACGTAAACACCATCAATGTGCTTGTACAAGAAAGTACAAACCCGTTTGTGC
>NW_022596563.1:0-2412 GCF_009176505.1 Sitodiplosis mosellana | reverse complement strand
ATGTCCGAGCACACTGACCATTTGGAGCTTGCGCACAAAATAGCCGCAGAATTGGGCGAACCAAAGAAAACTTATGAAGAACTAGTTACATTTTTGAAATCAGCTCCAGCCGATAAACTTAGTGAATACAGCTTAGAATTTGTGAAAAATATACAAATCAATATCCGATTTGCTCCCGTCATTGAAAGTGAGTGTTTCAATTACGCTATTCTTCAAATTGACGTGATAAGAAAATTATGATTCCCTCACTTTAAACAGGACAAGACGCAGGACAGCCATTCTTAACGAAATCCCCGCAGAAAATTTACGAGACAACACAATTCGACTTTGATGTATTGTTTACCATGACTTCTGCGGTATGTGTCACACAAAATGAAGCTATTCAACTATTTAAATAAAATACGAACTAACGACATTTTACGTTGAAAATTGTTCATTCAGGAATTCGTAGGATTGATGAATCTTTTTCCTCCGCCATTGGAAGACGTATTAAAAAGCGAATTTGAGTTACCGTTGCCATTTAAGGGACTGGAAATTCCAAAAGATGTGAGTTGTGCTATTGACAATCTCTCCATGGTAGAAATTGAAGCTATCAACTCTTTCTCCATAGGATCAAAGGATTTTGACGAAGAAAATTCGTGAATTCTACTTTGATGGAAGTGCTGATGCACTTAAGCAATATGTGGATCTATTGTCGGACATAAATTTCGGCTATGAAATTGATAAAACTGTAAAGACTCATGCAGCCAAATCAAATGGCAGAACTTTCTATGCAGTGTAATTATGTGATTTGTATTTTTATTTGCGAAAAGAAGTTCCTAAGAACCAATCTATGTATTGTAGACGGATCGTCTACCCCACTACAATTATTATAAACTGTGAACTGTGTATCAATCAAAAATAGCTTTTCGATGGACTCCAAACTGAATGTACTAAAACGCCAAAATCCGGAAGTTGCTAATGTTCCTGGAGCCTCCCATTATGATGAGGTTCACTATTTATTCCGGTAAATCTGACAAAACTGAACAAAACAATCACTTTCGTTTATTTCATTCTCATAACAATGTGACCAATATTGTCCTCAGATTTAAATCGGCCCAGTCACTTTATGATGACGTTCTAAGCAACATGGAAGATGAAGGATCTAAAATCAGTCTCAAATTAATTGACAACATCACGCACTTGTTTACGAATTTCGCAAAATACGGGTAGGTTCTTTCGGTTTAAACAGTTCTTTCAGACAAAAATCTAACTTTTCATTTAAAGCAAGAAATCCTTTCACTTATTTTAATCATTATGTTAAAAAATTTCTTTGCTTTCTCTTCGAATTGAAAAATTGGGACTTCCAAACAGTGATCTGTTTGACAAAAATGATTCCATCCAAATTCGACCAGTTCAAGGTGACAACGTTCATTATCTCGATTTGAACAACTACGGATTCACAACTGGCTTGAACCCGAAAAAAGAAACCTTCGACTTTTTGGCAGACATCGAACGACAGGCAATTTCTGTGAATTCATTGAAGCAACGAGATGAGCTTTAATTAAGTTCAGTCCAGTTTTGTCGCGTGAAATGAATTATTGTCTATCTATCAACGAAGAGATTTTCGATTCATTGTGACAGTTACTTTTAATATAGTTGCTTTAGAAATTGCAGATTTAAGATTTATATATTCAAATAAGAAAGAAAATCCTTGTTTCTATGTAACGTCTATCCTAATAGACCATCTTCACCTAAAATAAAGTTTGAAAACATCTATGGGCTATATTCACACAATGTTAGCCGTGTTTGGCACATAACATAGCACACTCGACAATAGTCAGCTGTAACAAGTGATATAACTTAATCAGTCTTAAACAGAAGCAAAAAGAGATAATATGGTCGTTTTAAATGATAGCACACATGTGTGATTTCATGTTTTTTCCCTACTGTTCTTGATGTTAAAATATCAATTATTTACTTTGCTCATGGTGTGTTATCATCATGATATGACAGTTTTTGTCAACGTGTGCTTCTCTGCCATAAGAACCAATGTATTTGACGTGACAGTGAATAGCGGTGTCGCCTAAATAGAATCTGCGGCAACTTTAGGAACTATCAATGCTTCTTGTTGTTGCGAAATTCGTGACAACAACAAAAAGTATTGATAGTTCTTAAAAATGCCGCAAATTGCTAATACATCTTATTTAGGCGCCACCGCTATCTTGTGCCGGCCAAAAGCATAGGTTGGTTTTTGTTTGAAGTTTTTTTTGTTCATGTTTGCAATTCGATTGGAAGTACATAAAGCGATCAGCGTTTTCAAGCGGCTCTTTGAATATCGAAAGGTAAGCACGTCAAAATGAAATATACACAAATAAGTTGTCTGCTTTATTCTTCAAAATCAATATTTGTCAATTGTAACAATGGAATTAT
>NW_022596562.1:0-7585 GCF_009176505.1 Sitodiplosis mosellana | reverse complement strand
ATTGTTTCACATCGAGATATTGTCTTTTTTCTTCTACAAAAGGTATTGAATGCATTCTCTGGCATCGCAGCTGCGGCTGGCATATTCATGATATTCTTGCTCGGATCATTTCTTTCTTGGCGTCAAGTATCCCATGCATGCGCCGTTGTACCAATTCTAAATGTTTTGGTGGCGATATTTGTAAGTGATTTTTGGAAGAAAAAAAACTTATTTATCAAGAAGCAATGCTGGCTTTCATTTTCTGAAGAAAACATTCACTTCCACATAATACATTTTCGAAAAATCTCTCATTAAGGCTAACAAAACTATTTACGAAAAACCTTCAAAATATTTATTTAATATTTACGATAAAACCATGGAAATATTTACGTAAATATTTATGAAAAATGTCCGAAATATTTACAAAAGGGCTAAAAATCGCCAAAATATTTACGAAATTTTTTCAATAAGAAAAAAATTGAAAATAAAAAAAAAATATTTTATGGACCAAAAATTTGGAGTCATAATTGTTTGTTCTTCCGGAAAATATATGAAAATTTTCACATTAAAATCGCAAAACCCTCAAAACATTGAAGAAAAATTCTAAAAAATCCTGAATTATTCAAAAATAAATATAATATTTATTTAAAACGAAATCGCCCGAAATATTTAAATAAATAATTTATATTTAAATAAATGTTTTTGTTAGCCTTATCTCTCATCAATAATTCGAATTTGTCCATTTTCCAAATCATTTCAAGGTGCCCGAATCACCAATTTGGTTACTCTCCAAGAATCGTTCAGGAAAAGCGCAGAAATCGTTACAAGTACTTCGAGGATGGGTTGCCGGTGAAATTGTCTCACCCGAGCTTGACCAATTGAAACGCATTAGTGAAATATCGGCAACATGTAGTGATTGTGAGAAATCCGGGAGCAAATGTGATCATCCGCCACCCACACTGCTGAACAAATTAAAAGATACGACGAGAAAACGAACATTGAAGCCTCTACTCTTAGTTACAATTCTATTTTTTGTGATGCAGTTCTCTGGAATGTTTGCAATGAGACCGTACATTGTTCCAATATTAAACGCTCATGGCATTGCTTTCGATGCGAATTTTACAACCATCATCCTTGGGGTTCTTGGAATTTCGGCAAATGTTTTCATTGTTTTCACCATTCGAATTCTCGGCAAACGACGAATCTACCTGTGGTCAATGGTTGGGAACTTTGTTAGCTGTTTTGGACTAAGTGAGTATGGGGAGATTTTGGCTTGGTGAAATATTTTCCTTGAAAAATTTGAAGAATTTCTTTTAATTCACAATTTTATTCAAATTCCCGTATAGATATCACATATATCCTCTCATATTAACATCGAATTTCATTCCAGGCATCTATGGATGGATATTCTTTCCCGCTGGTTGGTCGTCAATTGGTCTGGCTGCAGAAAGTTTGGAATCAATCCGATATAGCGTCGGACACTACAATTACTTCGCTTTGGTCATGTTTTTGATCATGCAATTCTGTATTTCGGTGGGCGTCTCATCCATACCGTTCATCATGATGTGTGAAGTATTCCCCTTCAAGTGAGTCAAGTAGTACTTTGATTATTATCTCAATGGGAAGTACAGTTCAAAACTAGAACAACTCAATTCACTATTCGTCATTGGTTTCAGGTCACGAGCGTTTTGTTGCTCTTTAGTCTTAGTCGAAAGTCAACTATTTGCATTCATCGCAACCAAAACGTACTATGACTTCGAAAGATGGCTTTCATTACCCGGGGTCATTGGCTTTTATGGTATCATCGCTGTTCTTGGGTTAGTTTTCCAAGCGTGATAATGCGTCAATTGTTTGGATGTGAATGTCCAGCAGAATATAGAGTCGACGGATAAAGTATCGCCCCTTTTTATGCACAGATTTTAATGCTAAAAAAGGGGCGAAAATTAATGCGGCGAATATGCGTCGTCGAATATACAGCAAATAGAACAAATTTTACTGCCCCTATGCAGATTCGTAGATATTGGGTGTTTGTTTATTAGTAACTTACATGCTAGATGGTAAGTGGCCCAAAATACCCAGCTATTCGTCTTCTTTACCGCATTTTCGGCGATGCGTACATTTCATTCGAACATCCAAACATTCAACGCACCTTTGCGCTTAGGTTTATAGATTTTCTTCTCACTTTCATGTCTTTGTTCGAAGAGAACAACATTCGTTACCATCTTCAAATTGAATTAATTATTTAATTTATTTCAAAATTTCTCGATTCTTTTTTCTCAATTTTCAGATTCATTTTGATGACATTCATGTTACCTGAGACAGAACATTGTTCGTTAGAGGACATAGAATTGCATTTTTCGGACAATAAACGCGGTATTTTCGATACAAATATTAAAAAACTAAATTTACTTTCAAAGTAAGGAATTTACAATTTGGGAGAAGACACTATCTTCAAGACAGCCATCAAATCGTATCTTTTCGAAACAAAAAAATCATTCATCCGAGATAATGCAAAACCAAAGAACATGAATGATGAAGAAGAAAATATGTATTTTTTTTATTATTATCTGTCAATTGTTCAAAAATAAACATCAATTCGTGGATTAGATCAAGTTCATTTGAATGTTTTTTTTTTTAATTTAAAAGCTTACCATAAATCAGTCTAAAGCATAAAATGCGCAAGCTACTATTTTTACGCCTAATTTTAGACAATTTTCAACTGTTGAAGTTCAACATCACTTAATGGAAGTTGCTTTCGTAACGTGCGTTGTTTAGTTATTTGGCATGCAAAATAAAGAATGGACATTGACAACAATGAATATAGCAACAATATATACTCTTGGAACACGTTTGCACATTTTTGACATTCAACCAAATGTATGCGTCAAATGATGGAGTAAATGAGATTCATTCGTGTTTCGAATGTCATGTAACACGGTTCGCATCACTTCCGTTCCATTATTATATTTGTTTCAATTCAACGTATCACTCACATCGCTCAATACAGTAGTGCAATAATATTTTTAAGACTAATTGATGGTAATGAACATTTGTGATACAGTTTTTGTTCAAGAAATCAAATGTTCCATAGAATTTCAACTATTTTTAAATCGTGCATTGAAAGAAGTGAATCAAAGTGAGTTGTTTTTGTGTCACGAAAATTAGCTTATTCAATAAACTTGGAATAAAAATGAAAAATCTGCTCAAGTCGAATTTTCTTCGATACATAAACGCAAATCAAACACCAATCGAGGAATCGATATCTATTAAAACAATGTTTTGTGTCAGTTTCGACGGTTTTCCTAAAATATCTTCAAAATTATTTGTTGTTTTGCCCAAACTACACCAGTTTGATGCGTAAAATAATTTTTTTTCAAGTTCTATTAATACAACCAACGCTCCTATTCACTTTGAATTTTACAACTGATATTGAGCGCAAACATCACCTAGATAATTTAAGGCTAATGACAATACAACCAAGTAAACTCTCCGTTCTGTCAAACTTCATACTGAAGTATAACATACAGACATCACGAATTCGCCATCGGTTCTTTAGATGGCGCTTCGGTCAACCGAGTTCCAACCAAATACATGTATCAGTATACGAAGCATTCCACTGTTGAATACAACACATATATTTTGGGTAATTTGATCTAACGATCACATGAAATTTGCTCAGAGAATGAAATTAGCTCTACATTCAGTTGGAATATTTGTCAATATCTGGCTATTCGGTGTATTTTAATTCTGTGAATTACAACGTGTTCAATGTTCATAGCAGACTTTCGATATTTCAATATATTTCCAACTTCGTTTGTCTAATTAACTTTGTTAATATATTTACAAATACTTTCACTGTTGTTTTTCTCGTCAAAATGTAAGAGAAAGAATAAAGAGATATGTAAACAATACGATGGAGTAAGATGAACATCGAGCGTATGTACTTGAAATATGTTTGAGTATAAATGAAGTCCAGTGAACATCGCAGACCGACCTTCGCCAATGTTTGTTCATTATGAACGTTGAACATTCAACACATGAGCAGCTATCAACAAATATCACAGCGGAATACTCAGTCAATTTGATTCTCTGGATTTAATTTTTTTTATCTACGATCCATAGTCAACTGCTTTGAATTTTACCTGAAAACCATTTTTGTTGGTGTTTTTAAACCTTGGAGGTGACCCAAGTGCCCAATCTAGCTTTAACACATTTTGCATTTTTAATCTGATGATATCCATAAATCATTCGATAAGTTAGTCCATCACCACAATTAAAATAATCGCAGTTAAAATATATCAATATGAAAATAGTGTGACAGTCACACTGTGACTCAACTGCATCCTATCTGATCAATAAATCTGGAATGATGTAGTCGGTAACAAACGATAAGAGCTATTTTGTCTGAGTTTGCTCTTGAATTGTGATTGATGACCATGGGTGTTGAATGTCATTCAACGCCACTAAGCTGTAGACATCTCTCTCCGGCTATACGGTAAACAACAGAACCAACACTGAACATGAAAATGACATGTTCAATTGTGTTTGTTTCGTTAGTTTCAACTGTGCCGCTACGAGAGGTCACTTTTGTCGTTTCTTATTGTTATTTTACATATAAAATCAATGGTAGTAGACGAGGATGTTGATGACGGTTTGTACTGCAAACTTTGCCGGTAGCTCTCAAATAATTCGTACATTTAACCTGGGGTACATTTATCCAGATAAGCAAATCAGACCCAAGCTCATATAATAACAGAAATATCGATATTCGTTGTTTTTATAGCAGACTAACATTTTTTGCAACTGCGGACACGAGGAAAGAGTAAACTGTGCATACATTTAGTTACGAACTTCATGCATGTGACATACCTTGTATAAGATTTGGTATGGGATCTTCCATGTAAATGCTTTCTTCTAAATCGACGATAAGCCATTCCTGTTGAATGTATAAAGAGATTTGTGAACAGTGATCACTCGTTAATTTACCATCAACCGATTTCACTCTTCATGTTATCGGTCTGAATTGTTTCAATATTCCATCGACATTTTTTGAAGATGAAAACCAAATTCTTGAATATTTTCTCTTGTGGTTTTGTCTAGGGGAATATCACGCTTAATTTATTTCAAATATTTCAAAAAAATCCAATTTATCTCTAAGAATCTGTCGTATGAAATATGGTGGATATTTGTGAATACGGCGGAATATTGTGGATTTTTGTGATTATGAATGATATTTAAATGTATTTATTCGGATTTAATGCAAAAAATCTCAAATATCTCCAAAATCCACAAAAATCTGATTTATTTATTCGAAATATTCGAAAATATGTCATACAATTGATGTTTATTTCAAATATTTCAAATATCTCACAAGATTCAGAAGCGTGATATTCCCCTAGGGTTTTGTTTTCAATTTCCACAATGGACCAAACAAAGTCAACACTTTTCGGCTCCTTTTACCGCACGAACGAACGAACAAAATAATTTTTTACAAAACTTTCGAACGAACGAACGACTAGGGGCTAACCACGGTTTTAAAAATAACCAATAATGACCGAATTTAACATTTTTTATCATTTAAACAAATAAATTCCGATATGATCACATTTTGGTCGATTTTGCCCGATTTTTGCAGTAATTTTTTCGCTTCAACGAATGCATACTGTTCTAGAAGTGGGTTTTGGTGGATCTTCAGGATGGATCAGACTGGGTTTGACAATGCCCTGGCCCATCCTGAGGATCCCCTTCCAGAACCGGGAGCAGTACTAAACGATCCTGAGGATCCACCAAAACCCACTTCCAGCATTTTTGAATCGGTAATGACGTCAGCACATTAAACGTTTATAGTGGATATTGAACGATAAAATTCAATATATACAGATTTCTTCAATTTTTTACGGATGTCATTAAAATTGGGCGATAAAAACAGATTTTCTCAATAAAAAATCCGTGGTTAGCCCCTAGACGAACGAACAAAACAATTTTTTTAAATGCTTTCGAACGGTCGAACAAGTGTTCGACGGCCAACACTAATTCAAAATGAATTATTTTTTTAGACGATTTTTTTAATTTTTTTAGACGATTTTACACATTTTTTAGACGAAAAACATTTAATCCATTGGTAAATCAGAATGGGCTCAAAATCAATCCGAAGCTTTGTCTCGACATGCCAAAACTTTTGGCTTTTACAGATCTCAATTATCTTGTCAACTTTTTGAGATAATCGGCGAACAAAAAGCTCGGACGCGAACGCGAACGACGCCATACGCACATCGCTATTTTGCACATATTTCATTGTAAACAACATGTTTTTGGGGGTAGATAGGTCTTGATCGATAGGATTTGATCCCATCTACATTGCCTAGTGTACAGATATGTGCTTTTTCAAGTTTGGCGTGACGTTATAGTGGTCCGAAAGAGGAGATGTCATGAAATTTTGGCTAGTAAAACCAATACTTTTCCTAACAAACAAGTTTGCGGAAAAGTAATAAAGTGAAAAATCGGTCACTTTAACTAAAACTTCGACAATTTTGTATGAGAGGTACCCGTAAACCGATTCTCATTGGCTTTAAACTTTCTGAGGTTTCATTCTTTGGAGAAAAATTAAGATTCTGAAAGTTTCATGTTGATCGCATTTGCAGAAGTTGGTTTTTGTCCCTCAATTTTTTCCAAGAAAATTTCGACAAAAATTGAGGACAAAAAATCAAATCTTACTTTTTCTCCGAAAAATGAAACTTCAGAAAGTTTGAAGCCAATCAGAATCGATTAAAGGGTACCTCCCATACAAAAGTGTCAATTTTTTGAGGTTTTTCTTAGGGCAAGTACCCCAGGATCAAATCGAAAATGGCTCATCTTCGAACTTAAACTAAGTTTTTTGGATACAAAACTTCTGGCATTTCCAGATTTTGATTATCTCAATTATTTTTTGAGTTGTCGTGTTAACAAATACCAACGACGACAACGACGACGACAACGATGACGGCACACGAACGAAAAAGTATCTCAAAAAGTGGTTTTCTACGCTTTTCATGAGTTTTTATGATCTAAACCAATTTTGCGAAAAAAGTTTTCGGGACCAATTCCTATACTTTCCCTTGACACGTTGTGTACGGAAAAGTAAAAAAAACATACTCCACTCTCAATCTCACCCATAGAAATATTAGGATTGTCAAAAACATTTTGTTTTTTATTTCACTTCATATACCATTCGCATTACACGTACTCAAAATATCACGTGGGGCTCAGCTCCGGTCATTTTTTTGATCAAGTCTTGTCTCTTTGACTTTGGCAAATCTGCCAAGATTTGCGTATATAATGGGTATTGAGTATGCTCAAGATGTCAAGATGATAGCAACGTTTTCGCTTTTTATCAGTTTAATTGCCCGCACGAGGTCGCGATAAGCAAATTTGATTAGGTCCAAAATAACTTGTTGCTATTTGCCGGTGCTATTTAAAAGTGTCTAATTGCGCTTTCACTTTCAGTTTTCGCCCGAGTGTCATACAAATGACATGAAACCGAAATATTTTCAGTACACATTTTTGGATTATTTCTAAGTTATTTCTCTAATTAAGCTTGGGAGTTCGCATAGGCGTTGGAAAAAAGTGT
>NW_022596561.1:0-1308 GCF_009176505.1 Sitodiplosis mosellana | reverse complement strand
TGTTTCTTGAACAATTTCGTATAGTTGTGAACTGGTCCCGCAGTCATCACATGTGTCTCCAAATGCAGCTGTTCTTACAAAAAGTCGGGCAAGAAATGAAAAAGACGGAGCGGCAGATTTTTAGAAAAACAAATTTTTTATTAGTCCAAGTCGATCGAAAACAAAGCGACCGGGCAAAATGCGAAATAACCGTGGTCAAAACGACAACTGTTGGTATTTTGACCGACCGGGTAAAACGCCCACTGTTGGCTTTTTGCCCGCGTCGTCAAGATTCAAAACATTCTTTTTCTCTTCGACTTGCCCTTTTTTGACTTGTTGCGATTCTCCAATTCCCTGTTTTTCTTTGTGTCAGCGCCGACGCAACCTTCTAATTTGTACGTAAGCCCTAGTGTAGTGTAGTAAACGTTCAAACAGTGCGTTTTCAGTCCGTTCTGCTGAACATCATCATTTTGAATAAACTCGCGACGGCCCTCCTTCGCAACCTCAAACGCAATTGGCGCTGCCAGGTATTTCCATGTGTTTCCTGAGCGCTGGCCTTGCAGTCGGATCTCAATTGCTTTCATGTAAAATTCTATTAATTTACCGTCGCGATCAAGCAGTGCCTGCAAACACTTCACGCATGCTTTGATATAAATGTTTGCAACAGCAAAACATTTGCAGATGTGATGCACCTTTTCTTTGTTACATAAGGAGCAAACGTAGCGACATTTTGGCGTATTGCCCGGAATCAATTCAAAATAGTTTGAGAGGGGAGGATCCAACATTAACCTATTGTTGGAAACTTCTTTTTGTTTTTTAGCAGCGGGGTTTTCCGCGGCTTTCCGTTTTTTTGCAACGGGTTCTTCCAGCGGTTTGCTCCAAGGAACAAATTCGTAGTCCCCTTCATTTTTGTACTCCTCGTGATAATCTTCGTCGCTGTCTTCGGTTTCACAGTGCCGTTCATCTCCCAGTATTTCGTCCAAATAGTCAACCTCCTTTTGAAGGACCCTATTAAAAGTGAGCTTTTCCACGCTATACTTAGAATGGTTCCCATCATCTGTCCAAACCTTTTACGCCTTTCAAAAAAATCGCAGTCATCTCGTTCGTCAAGTGGGTCGAAAAAGTTGGCTTCAACCAACCCATCGAAACAAGCAGCCAGCTCTTCGCAGATATGGACAAAATAAATTTCTTCTTCTTTTCTGTGTGTCATATTTAGCGTGGCTAAATATGACATAGATGCGGCAGAAATAATGTGACAAAGCATTGTATCAAAACACTCCACCACTTGCTCGTTTTCTGGCGATGAGTCGAACGCAGTTACAGATGGGT
>NW_022596560.1:0-2073 GCF_009176505.1 Sitodiplosis mosellana | reverse complement strand
AAATGATCTGTCACCAGATTCGAATTGAATAACCTACGGGTTTTCTATCAATGTATATGTTAAAAAATAGCTCAAAAACAGCCATTTTACGTACGGGAACACCAACCCCTATTTTTTTTTTATTTTTCCAAACTGAAAATGGGAATCAGCTAGATTTGAGCCCAATTTAATTTTAAGCTTTTGGGAGCACATACCTTACCTGGAAAAATCAGTTTGGACCACCCTAATATCACAATTTTGGCTGGGCTTTAACTCGTTGACGATCACTGAAACATTGGTAGCGATAATACCGATTTTAATGAAGAATTGATAGAAACCGTCAGTTAAAAACTTACGGCAGGGCCGTTCAAAATCGAAAGATCTTTACTTTCATCCCAAATTTGGCAAAAAGATGACACAAAAATATTCCATCGTCGAAATCTGGTTCGTTTTTAGCAGATCTCTACAATTGGAATTTAGTTGAAAAATTTCGTTGTCAATCATTCAGTCTCGGTCGTCCACAGGTTAAAATAGACTTGATTTCGAATTTATAGGTCATTTAATTTTTGCATTCCGCGACTTGGCTTTGAAGATGTCAGCGGTCTAGTTCTGAACAAATTTTTCGCTATAGACTGTATGTATTGTACCACTTTACACGGTGACACACTCGAAGGGAAAATATGCAACTTGTTTTTTGTAAATAATTTCCATTGCTAAGGCAAGAAATGTTGAAAAACAATCCAAATTTTATAATCATCCTCCAGATAAAGATTTAAATTCCACAGGATCGAGCAGACCAATGAAAGTCATATTAACGACAAAGTTTGACCTTCCTCTTATGATCATACACATAACACACGTTGAGCGGTCAATATATATGCACAATGCAGGCACGATAGAATAAGGATTAAAGTGGAACTTAAATTGAAACCTGTCAACGAATTACCAAAGGCTGATCATTTCTGCAACAAGTTCATCTTTAGAGTAGTAAAAAATGTTGAAAAATTTAAAACTGTTACACTTTAGTCACACTCCGGCATACTTTTTGGCGCTTCAAATTATTCTAAATTCGAGCGAATTAGGTTCAAGTCACCGAATTTCGATGCTGATTGTCGTTCATTTTTCATATTTGCTTACCGGAAAATTATTTGACTATGAACGAGTTTATAAATGACACACAAAATATTGTGATTGAGCTAGAGATGTCCACGTCGTTCGTTCGTTCGTTCGTAGAATTTTTTTTATCTTGCGAACGAACGAACGAACAAAAAAAAATCTTTGAACGAACGAACATTGCTCGCAAAACAAAATTTGTATGAGCGAACGAACGAACGAACGAAAATGCGAAAATGTTCGGTTCGTGGACCACTCTAGATTGGGCGAATTTATTTTAACTTCTGGACAAAAACAGGAATGATGTGTAATAATAGTATGAATTCATGGCTGCATAAATTATTCCATGCTTTTTTGCCACTTTGGATGGTTTACTGGACTGACTCAACTGGAGAACATTTTTTCGTTAATTCTCATGTTCTTTTCTTGAATTACCGCTTCGTATTTCGTGCTGGGAAGACTTGATACTTTATTCTCTTTACTCTGTTAGTCGAACAACCCGTCTTGCATTTCTTCTTATTTTTCTTTTGTTTCTTTTGCTTTTTCGATTTCGAATTCGATTTTGATTTCTTGGTCGTTTTGCATGACTGCTTGCAATTGCTCCCATTCTTGCAAATCAAAAGGTAACCTAAATTCTGTCCAGAACCAACAGTGACAGAGCCACCCCCAGCTGTGCCCGAGTTACCGGCAGCTGTGCTACTGCCACCTTGATTTCCACCAGCATTGCCTGAAGAATTGCGAATTTTAGTTAAATTTTTATCATTAAAAAGTCCGCAAGTTTTGCGATCTTCGAATGTTCTATAAAATTTTCATTACCACCAGCATTGTTACCTGACGATGTAGGGTTCCTAGCGGTGCTGCCTGAGCTGCCGCCTGAGCTGTCGCCTGAGCTGCCGCCTGAGCTGCTCGAAGCAGTGCTTGCAGCTTCTGAGGTCGTAGATTGGCTGCTAGTACTGGCTGTATCCGTGCTTGAGGTATTAC
>NW_022596559.1:0-2440 GCF_009176505.1 Sitodiplosis mosellana | reverse complement strand
GATATCAGTCATTTTGAGTGTTAAATCCACGCACAGGAGCGTCACTCCATTTATACTCGCCTAGAGGTTTTTCATCTGATATCACTACTTTTGTAAGGCAATTATTCTCGGAAAAAATACACTTTTGCCAGAAATATGTCTATTTTAAGGTCTTATCATTGGGAAATTGTAATTTTTCGGGTAAAACATTTGCATCCACATTTCACAAGTTTTGTAAATAGCAAATTTCCACTTTCATTAAAAAAAGTCCCATTTTCCCCTTATTGGACATTGTAAAATGTGATTAAATTTCAAAATATCCATTAAAAGAGTTTTGAAGTAATTTTAGACCCATTACTTCATTGAAACATATTAATTTCCAACCACCAAAGCTCTGGAAAGTGCATTTTTTACGTATCCCCCGAACAAAAGTTCAATTTCATACATTCAGATGCCAAAATGCCGATTTATGACCAAAATGACAACGAAATGGATATTCAAGGGTCGTGGACTCCCATTATTTTCACGAAAAAATAGCAGTTTTCTAAGACCAAAATGTCGTCAGATGTCTATTTCACGTGTTTTCCGAACAAAAACATCATTTTCAGTGAAAATAGAGCAAGTTGAAAAATTCACTTCAATCCGACCTATTTTTCGTCCATGAAATGGCCTCAGATCGCATTGTGACCACTTTTAATGAATTTCTCGTCGAAAATTGAGCGGATATGGTCTTTCGTGAGCCTTTTCAGCCAGTCAATGCGTGTTTTCGGCAGCAATTTCATCGTAGAATGCGACTCTTCGTACAAATTCCGTTCATTGATGAATTGCCTATGCCCAGAACTTCGAAATACGAATTTTCCCGGATATGTGGCATATGCCATTTTGTTGGTATGGTGGCCGGCTACAAACGCTCAGTTTTTGGTAAAACATTGTAGGGCTGATTTTTGAGAAATCGCGTTTGGTGTGAAATTTAAGGGGGTCGATTTTTCATAAAAATCGACTTTTTTCTTTTATATCACATAAACATTGGCATGTGTGTATGGAACTTTTTGAAGGTCTTCTCAAATAATTACGAGCTGACTTTGCCCGATGGGCGTCTGAGTTGATCTAGTGTGCGAAATAAATACTTGAAAAAATCGTATACATGCAGGCTAGTGAAGCCATAGCCAGCTCTTCTGTAATGCAAATGTCAATCTGAGGACGGATTTCAACGTGCCCCGACACTAGCTACAACTAAGGCATATGCGCATCGGAAACCGAAGAAGGTACGGACGAACGAACGAACGAACGAACGGACGCACATCCAAATCAACACTTTCATAGAAAATCAAGATCAAACTACCAATGCCCATAACTTTTTCGTTTTTTGACCAATCGGAACACTTGGACCGGCGTTGGAAAGGTGGCGAGGAGGAGCTTCTCTTGGACACCTCAGACCACCCCCTGGGTATCCCCTTCGTAAGATATGGGTATAGATTTGAAAATTTATCGAAATTTTCCAACCGCTATATTTTTGCCTAGACCACACTTAAGGCATGGGGGATATGGTGTTTCCGACTATTTGGGCCAAGACCTTTCCAACGGTACCTAACATGCCGGGGCCCAAATAGTGTCCTGAGAAAATAGCATACTTACTCTATATATACTCGTGACGCAAAAACTGGCATTTTTGATATTTGGCTTGAAATGCACAGTCAATGAAGCGTCACTTGTCGGACTACTATTTTTTGGAGAAAAAATAAGATTCTGAAAGTTTCATGTTGATCGCATTTGCAGAAGTTTGGTTTTTGGCCCTCAATTTTTTCCAAGAAAATTTCGACAAAAATTGAGGACAAAAAATCAAACTTCTGCGGGTACCTCCCATACAAATTTTTCGATTTAATCGATTCTGACTGGCTTCAAACTTTCTGAGGTTTCATTTTTTGAAGAAAAAATAAGATCCTGAAAGTTTCATGTTGATCGCATTTGCAGAAGTTTGATTTTTCTAGATACGATTAAAAATCATATAAAGACTAGATAATTAAGGTAATGTTCCCTTAAACGGGACGCTCCCTTAAACGGGACAGTCAAGTATTTTTGACTTCTGAGTTTGACAGCGAGCTGTCATTTATACCAAACGATTAGCTCCTCAATACCTTTCGATCCATGCATATAATGTCCCTCTCAGATCATCCTTTCATGAAAATATAGACATTGAAAAGAAAACCCCGTTTTTAGAGTCAAAAAGTAGAGTTTTCCTCACTTTCTGGGTGAAGGGGAGGATATATCGTATGGTTGAGAACAACAGAGCTGCAGAGCCGATCAAGCACAATAAATTTACTCCAGACAGTTCCGCCCCATGCCCTTCGACTGGGGCGGTTTAGGCCCCCAAATTTCACTTGATCAAGTATTCCAACAAGGCTATTGACACCAATCCAGGGGAAATAGGGCACCACCTCCTGGGGCAAAATTATAGTACTCC
>NW_022596558.1:0-3269 GCF_009176505.1 Sitodiplosis mosellana | reverse complement strand
TTTATAGCCAAAAAAGAAATTTTTCTGACCGTTTTGGGAAAAAAATAATACGTTTTAGATTTATCCAAAACAAATTATACTAAAAACCCTTTCTTTGGTTTAACAATCACATTTTTGTCAGAATTCGTTTTCAAATATAAAAAAAATTTAATGAGGGGTTTTGTGCACCTCACTTTGCCGAATTTTTCAAAAAGAGTCTTTGGGTAGTTGTATTTACAACAATTACACCTGACACAATTAATGTGACCAACAATTCAAAATCCAAATCGTCATCGTATGCAACTTTATAAAGTTCTTTTAACTTTTGAATAGTTTGACCTTCACGTTTATAAATGGCAACGATATCCAAGACTTGACGGCGCTTTTGATTTTGAATCAATGCAATATTTCGATTTATATCGATTTGAGCTTTCGATATACCGGTTGTGCGTGGCACAACTTTCGATTGGGTGGCAACCGTCATAATTTCGCTTGTGCTTGGCACAGGATTCGGTTGGGAGATAACAGTTCTATTACTGGTTGTGCTTGGCACAACATTCGATTGGGTAGCAACCGTCATAATTTCGCTTGTGCTTGGCACAGGATTCGGTTGGGAGATAACAGTTGTAGTACTGGTTGTGCTTGGCACAACATTCGATTGAGAGACATCAGTCATATCTTCCGAATTATCTGCTGATTGCGATTCCACCTTTTGATTCGGACTGAATTCAAAAGAATTCAATTTTTCTTCATCGTCAATGCTCAGATGCAGCGGTTCGCTTTCCCAATCTGAAATAAAATAATTTGGAAAACAATTTATTAAATAATTGTGTCGCTAATAATAAAAATAAAAGTACAGCAGCGCTGAGTTACAACAGAAATTTTACCAAAAATTTCACTGTCATTGGGTTTGACAGGAGTTGAAGTATTCAAAACAACTCCAACCGGTGATGTTGTTGTTGATTTTACCGATGATTTTTTAGTTTTTTTTGGAGTTACGAATCCTTGATCATCAGTGCCTTCGAGAGTTTCAACACTTGCCGATGAGTTTCCACAATCAGCTGATTTTCTTTTCTTCGGAGTCACAATTTTCGATCCCCCTTAAAAATATACAATACATGCAATCAAACATATTTTTCGTAACAAAAATTACAACAACATACCAACGTCTACTTTTGACAACTTTACTCGTGGCGACATCGGAAAGCGGAATTTCCTTGGTGTTGATGACCCACCTTCAAATAAAAAGAAATTAATAATACATTCACAATGAATTAAGTTTGAAATAATTATACTTAGTGTGGGATCATCCTTTTCCTTCTTAATCCGCTTCAACAACGGTAATTCTTCGTTACCGTCAACAGCCAACCCAACTTCTTTGTAAATTTGCGATAGCGGGATTTCGTCGTCACTATCTGTTAACAACACAATTGACACATTTATTTGTAATTACAACACTCATATAATCCGAAATCCAAAATTCAAACGAAATATAACTTACCATCTGGCACTGGCTTTTTCTTTTTCGCATCAACTGAACTTTTCTTTTTTTTAGGAGTTAAACCGACTCCCTGCTCATCATTTTCATCAATACTTCGATTCAGCATATGTTGCATAAGTTTGCATTTCTTATCTATTTTAATAAACTTTTTTAACGCGAATTAAAAAATCTAATTAAAAACTTGAAATTAACTCAAACACATGCAATATAAATTATTGTAAATTTCGCGCACACCGTTTAAATTTTTTACAAATTTCTGTGTGAATGTCAAGTTCAAACTTTGATGGATATTGAATCCCGCACACACAATCGAAAGATTTATATGAATGGATTTCATATATATGTTTCACATATTTATCTAATATTTTAAAGTACTTTTTACAATCTTTGCAATATAAATTACGATTGTTTTCAATGTGGCTTTTTCGCAAATGTTCTGTAAAGTCAAAGTAATTTGTGCTGGAAAAAAATACGCATGAAGTGCATTTATATCGAACGAATTTCAATTGATTTTCCATTTAACGAAAAAAAAATTCTGATTCACAATATGTTTAACCCGAAAGAAACATGATTTTTTTTAAAAAACAGGTGACAGAATGCTAATAAAAAATCTAGAATAAATGAAAAAAATATTTTCATAAAATAAAATATAACTACAATTCCTTTTGTCATAAATCGTATTATAAATTTTATTCGATGAAAATTTTCTTTCACGGCAACCAAAAATTAACAATGTGGCCAAGGTCATCCAAAATGTGTGTCAAAATAATCAACATTTCGTCAACAGTTAATAAAGAAACATAATTTTCTTTAAAATTCAACACAATTGATGCAATGAACGGGTGAACATTGTACCGAATCGCCAATGAATGGACTTGATTTTCATTGATTCCAGATTGATTATTCCGATTTTGGATTGCATACTTTAAGAAGAGAATGCACTCTGACACCAGCTCGATTTCATGGAATTGATCATGTGCCACTTCATATAGCGATAAGAAATACCGAACGAACCGCTCAGAAACTCCACATCGCTCGGCGATAATAGAAATCATCTGATAGTAAACGAAGACCAAAATACGAATAAATTTAAAAAATTTCATTTTGCAATAAGTTCCACTCAAAAAATCCTCATTATGAAATGAACCACACGTCGTTAACTCAAAAAGAATGAAAAATAAATAATTTTCTTACGATTTGCTGTCTGTATGTCACGAATCGCCACCTCAGATGTGAAATTGAGTATGAGCACGGTTTTGATGCGAGTCACTGGCAATAAAACGGCTGACAATAATTTCTGATTGTGATTTACACAGCAAATGCGATGCTCCGTGTTTTTGCGCTCTTATTGAGCGCAAAAACCACTCTGATGATGAAAAAATACAAACAGATTTAATTAACACTCAAAAATCAAAAAAAAATTCAACAAACGCGATTGTTTAACCAAAAAACTGAAAAAAGAATGAAAAAATAAATTAATTTCTTACGATTTGCTATTTGCAACACGTACCACCAACTCAGTTGTGAGGTTGTGTATGTATGCGGTTTTGGTGCGAGTCACTGGCAGTAAAACGGCTACGATAATTTCTGATTGTGATTTGCACAGCAAATGCGATGCTATTCCGTGTATTTGCGCTCAATAAAAGACACTCTGATGATGAAAAGATACAAATTGATTTAATTAACACTCAAAAATCAAAATAAAATCAACAAACGCGATTGTTCAACCAAAAAACTGGAAGAAGAATGAAAAAATAAATTAATTTCTTACGATTTGCAATTTGCAACA
>NW_022596557.1:0-4544 GCF_009176505.1 Sitodiplosis mosellana | reverse complement strand
AAAAAAACTTATTGTAGAGAAACGTAAATGAAAAGGAACAAAAAAAAGTCAGAAAAGAAAAAAAAATATTTTATTCGGAAGCCTATTTTTGTCACTGGAACGAAGCGAATCGCAATTGATTGTTGGCAGAAAATGCGAAAGAAAAATGTGCACGAGAAGTGAACATTAGCAATTTAAGGCATATTTTCTTTTGGTTCGTTTCTGTTTCGCAAAAGGGAAATAACTCTTAAATATTGAACATTATGAATTATATATTTTTTATATTAAAGCAAATCAATAAAACCGAGAAATATTTCAATAAAATGAAAAATGAAAATCACAGAAGAAATTAAAATCGTGTTTCTTTTTCTTTCTTCTACGTCCCACTCGCTCGAACGCTCATTGATTATGTCGATTCAACCAGTTTTTTATGTTTTTTTTTATTTACTCTTTTGGTTTTGTTATTGAGAAATGATTTTTTTTAATCAAACAAACAAACACAAAAAAATAGTCCTCTATCCTTCTTCATGATTTTTGAAAATTTAATGGAATAAATTAATGTGGTTTTACGGTTCTAACTCATCAACGGCTCGCCATATATTCAACCATATTCTTTGTGGATGAATTTTTTTCCTTTCGTTCGACTTATAAAAAATCTTTTTTGGACCTTTTATCTGGGTTACTTTTGGTTAACCGTAATCAAAATTCGTTTGTTAATTATTAGAATCGTTAGCTTATGAGCACCAATTAGAACCAAGAATAATAATAACTAAAAATTGCATTTGATTTTCTATGAAATTTCGACGGTCATGAGAAGGTTCGTGGATTATTTTACTGCCCATTTCTCTTTGTCCTGGTTTTTATTCTGGAAGCGGTTTGTTAAAATGACTTCTTTGGATATAGTTTTGCATCAAGGTCTTTTGGCTAGGGGCTGCGGTTGTAACAATTTGCGAGCTAATTTGGGAATGCGATAATTTGTCATTTTTGGTGTTGTCTCTGAAACTTTCTCCTCACTAACGAAACTGATTGATCGTTCAACCACTGGTGCTGGACTTTGCAATGATTCTTCTGCAATAATCGGATTTTCAGCCACTGTAGTGATTGGCACTGCACTTTCAGCGTTTTCAGCAGGCTTTTGTATGGAAAAAAATATACCGATTAATTTTGTTTGAAATCAATGATTGATCACCGTATACAAACATCAGAATACATACCAAATCAAACATATCCGTTTCAATTTGATGGTCAACTTCCATCATTTGATCATCGTTCGATCGTTCGACTACTGGAGCTGGACTTTGCGATGGTTCTCCTGTGATAACCTGGGTTTCAGCAACCGCAGTAGCTTGCATTACACTTTCAGTAGTCCTACATTGCGGCAGATGGCGATTAAAATTGAAAGCTCCTTTGTACGATTTTCCGCAATGTATGCACGTTACTGTTTTTCGAATAATTTTATTCGCTTTCTTCTTTTCTTTGACTTGTTGCACTAAATCACGAAAATCACAATGAAATTAAATATAAAAATATGAAATTTAATTAATTCCTCGAACTTACCCCGCTTGGTATTTTTAACTTTCTTATTGAACTTTTCCATGTCTTCAATCTTCAAATCATTTACTTTGTGTTTGTTTTTCAAATGATTTAATAAACCATACTTCGAATTGAATGCAGAATCACATGTTGGACAGCAATATTTAGGTAAAAAAATTGCATGTTGCATTCTAATGTGGAGATTTAAATTTTTTAGTTCGGAAAACGTGCTGTCACATTTTTCACATTTGAAACTTGTGGTCAATCTTTTTACAATTTTGGATAGATCCACAACTGCCTTTGCAGGTGAATTATAATTCTCACTGTCTCTAAGGAAAAAAATTGAAATTTGTAAATAAAATCAAATGAAAAACTTTACCAATTAAAGTGATGTTCAATAAAATCCTTACTTGCAGTGGCATGTTTTGGATTCATGGAAAACCTCCAACCATTTTTCAGAGCCGAAATTTACTGCCTCTGCGTGATTTAAACCGCAGTTAAAGCCGGAATGGTATGCTTTTGTCATTGATACCACGAATTCCCCAGGATTTTGTATCAGCTTTAGTTGAAATATAGTTTTAAAAAAAAGTTAGAAACATTTTTTTGAAAAAAAAGAAGTCTTACCCTTCCGAACGGTATTTTGCGTTTTTTCAGAACCGTTGGTGGAATCATGGTGGTCTTGTGACCAATGTAATAGTCACAATTCATTTTTTTCGAAAGTGATGTTGCTAATTTTTCTAACTTTCCATTATATTGTGGTGGTACGTGGTACCAAAATTTTGGTGCACCACGATGAAGGTAATTAATTGAATTTAAGTAACCGTCCTCGAGGTGCCAAGCGAACGAGGTCAATGGGCCAGCAGCGTAAAAATTCGAAGATTGGACACCACTCATGACATTCTGTAAAAATTACACATTTGTAAATTTATAGAACAAAATGAATCGGCTATAAGGAAATGCTATTTTTAAACACTATCAGTGACTCATTAAACTTCTCTCAGTGACTCATTAAACCGTAATTATCAAAACCAAATTCTGGCTTGTATCTAATCGGAGTACTTACTTCGTAGTTATGGTGCGGCTGTGCGAAATGAAGATTCGATTCATTCTTTGTCAACTCATCCAGATTCCATACTTGTACATCTCCAAATAGACTGATTTCATTATTGATGGCGTACTTCCGTTCCAAATGCATGTTAGCCCAATGTTGGTCTTCTATCTCTTCAATTGTCAACCCGGAAAGATTTGCTTCCGCGAACATGGCCCATTCTTCGAATTCGGAGTAAGTCATTTGTGTGCTGTCTGTTGATACAGAAAACGCGCCACCCGAAAGATCTTCTCCAACTTGATTTACAACGGTCTTCAGAATATAATCTGGATCAACCAATTTTGAGTGCGCTTGCCATTCTTTTGGTGGAATAACCTAAACAAAATATGTCTCATCATTTCTAGTTAATTTCAAAAATGTTTTGTGACTCATTAAACCGCTAGACTTTGTGATCGCCGAACAAGTCGATGAACAAGTGGATAAATAAGTGACAGAAATTGTAATTCGAACAAAATGATTAATTCACGACTATTTCGATTTATGTGACTATATTTATTACTTACTTTGGCGATATTTATTCCATCATCTTCCAATGTTTTCATGAATTCGCGAAAATTTACGAATTTCTCAATGGGTGGCTGAAGCACCGGTATTTCTATTTCACCAAAAACTTCACTTTCTTTCATTTTTTTAAAATTCCAATTCAAATCAAATGACGGAACCAGAATCCAAGAGATTTTTTAGAGTTTTTATTGTAATTATTGTAGTTATTGTTCAAAATCACAAAACAAAAATTGGAACACTTTATGTTTGATCGAAGCGTTTGTTTTTACGTTTTTACAAGGAACACAGTTTCACGGTTTCACATTGACAGTGCAAACCGGGAAACCATTGACAGATCAAACGATTTGCCCACCAAATCAACATTACACATCAATACGACAGATGTCGCAAAAATATTCAAAGTTGCCTTTTGTATATTTCAATTTAAAAAACGACAAAAAGAAAATAAAATCTATTTTTTTTCTTAATTGATATATAATATTTATTGCGAAAATAAATTGTTGTTTGAATATGAGTTTGTAAATTTATAAAAAATCCACACACTGATTTTTTTTCGATAACATTTTGAAATTGAAAATCAATTAAAAAAAATTGAAGTAAATTTAACGAGATGCACTTTGAATTAAATTGAAATGAATCGATGTGAAATCTTGGAATGGTGAAAAGCAACTGAATCTCAGAAGAAAAATTTGGTTCCAAATAAGTCGTATGCCCAACTATTAAAGACTGAATAATGCTAGTATTGGAAGAGAAGCATATTTTCATCTTTTCTTAGAAAACATAAATATGTGAAAATAAACAATTCTTACCATTTCAATGCGTAAAAATCAGTGACAGAACGTATATCGTTCAAAAAGGTTCATGCTAGGGAAATAAGATTTTTATGGGCATTCAGTTTTCTCTTGTAAATGCAAGTCAACTAAATCTATTGACATATCACCGAAGACAAAAAAAAAATGGTTCATAACCAACGAGCAAATTTACAGTTTTTCAAGTGGCTCTGTTAAAATATTTATACATATGTGACAGAAATATTGTGATGCACCGATGCACTGAGATCGCATTGTATTGCATCATATTTCATGCGAAAGCGAAAGACAGAGAATGAGAAAGGAAAAGAGAACGAAATATGTGACATAAGTGCCAGCCGAAGAATTCGCTGACAACAAAGTACATTCAGATTGACCTGAAATGAATTTATTTGTATTGTATGCAGTTTAATAGCAATTATTTAACTGTGGACTGACGATAAACGCCTGACTCATAAACTGTAATTGATGAAAATCAAACACCGAAACTATGGTTACGTTTCTGTTTTAACAGATTATTTTCATTTATTTAATGTTTCTTTGAACCACGTGAAATCCGAAAACAATTGAGTTTGTTTTTGAGTCGATTTTTCTTTAATTTGATTTCACAA
>NW_022596556.1:0-1541 GCF_009176505.1 Sitodiplosis mosellana | reverse complement strand
GTTCATTTCCTTGTTCGCCGATGATGTAAAAATCGCCAAAATCATCAACTCGAGCACCGATGTGGAGGTGTTACAGCGAGCCATCGACAAACTGAAGGTTTGGTGCGACGTAAACAATTTGCACCTGAACCTTGACAAATGCGCCGTCCTTACAATCACCACAAAAAGGAAGGACATCACAGGGGAACTGTCAAAGCTGTCAAAAGTATAAACATCAACTTTTTCACCGCTCTTCAATAAAATAATTTATTTTCGTTTTTTTTAAATATTTCAAACTGTTCCCAACTTTTATTTGCTACGACATGAAAGTTTAAATGACAATTTCATCGGAAAAATTGAAGTTCAGGAGAATAGTACAAAAATTAAAAAGGAAAAAAAAAACAGATTATTTTCAAGACTGTTTACAGTGAATACAATCGGTTTACCACAGTGCTGTTTCGTGGTTGTTAGGACTGGCAGCAATAGGTTTTCCGATCGGGCAGTATTTTACTACGTATATTATTCGTAAATTTAATTTTATTGAACTAGTCAACATAAATTAAACGGTGAAAAAAAGAAAAAAAAAAACATTAAAATCATAACACTGAACTCGCAGCAATATAACCTCAACATGTCAACAACACAACCACACAGCTGTGAAACAAACAATTGTAATGGATCCAGATATTATGGATGGTCTCTGAATTGCCGGTTTTGTGGAAAAAAAATATTTGTTGAGTGTCTACGCCAGCTTGATGAATTGAGAACGAAGGAGTTATTGCATGCGTTTGAATTGATGTCCAAAACTGTTAGAAGTGATGGTACTTTCGAATGGATGATATTATCGGACAAACCCAGCAAACATTCCGAATTTCTTCAAATGTTCAGCGCTGATTCAATTTTCGGAATAACATGTCATTGCTGTGCAACTAAGTTCAACAAGATAACCACTGAAATGGAGCACAGAGAAGTATCCATTCAGCGATTGAGTGAAGAAATCGTTAAATCTGTCAACATATCGATACAAAACAAATTGAATAATGGTTTAATTGATTTAGGTGCATCATCTTCCGCTAGTCATAGTGACAACAAAAACACCAATCCGAAAAAAACACCTGGACCACAAAAAATCACACCGATAAATGGTATTTATTCAATTCATGTTTCTCGTATGCCGAAAGATGCTACCTCCGATGATGTAACTGCCATTATCATCGCCAACTCTGAAATTCACACTGATGCCTTTTCTGTTGAGAAAATTTCAAACAAACGGTTCAAAGGTAACTCAAGAAATTTTTCATCATTCAAAATTTCAACTTTGTCCCATGAAGTTTGCAACAAGATCATCACCTTGGATGATTGGGATCCAAATTACATCGTGAAACCATTCATTCACCCAGTGAAAAAGCAATCTGATGGTACAGCTCAGAATAAAAATAAACAAAACGCCGAAAAAAAACGAACAACACAACATAATTCTGATAACAACAACAATCGGCAAACCAAGGGCAAACCAAATGCACATTTTCAACGAGAGCAAAATGACAATCAGCGAAAGACAC
>NW_022596555.1:0-1485 GCF_009176505.1 Sitodiplosis mosellana | reverse complement strand
GAGTATTAAATATAGCGTCTGCTAAGCTATACTCTCACGGACGCTTGGGCATTGTATTGAGTCCGTATTCATGCTTGTATGGATAAGCTATACTGTCTGTTTCGGGCAAGCATGCGTTGCATTAATGTGTACTCAATTGCTTGCCGTCTAGCATGTACGGATGACGCGCGCGCGCGAACACGTCGTCGCAAGCAGCGAGCATCGTCTTTAATGCTGCTGTTGTGTGTAGTTTTTTATACCTGCGATGAAATTTACGATGTTGCGATTCTTCAGCTGTCTGAATACCTCCACTTTTTTGCTGCAATTCTGGGATTTTGCTTGAATTTTGCAGGCCGATTTTTCAGACTCGCGAAAAACAAGAAATGTTTTGGCAAATGTTCCAAAACCTAGCAATTTTTCTATTGTGTATATGTTAGCATTGAACCGGATGGTTTGATTCAATTCCACGTTGATTGAATCGGGTGGTTTGTTACGGCCAACGTGGACGTTGGCACTTGCTCGACGTGGTTGCTGTTGCGTCTGATGGATTGGGACACTTCTGGATACAATAATATTGGGTCCTCTGGCAATCTTGGGCCAAACAATTCTGGTTCGTCGTTTTTCACTCGGATCCGTTGAGGATTATTTTAATTTTTTTATGCGTGTAATTTCTCTTCACGCCTTTCTTTCTCTTCTTCGATACGTGAGCCGATATATGTCCATTTCTGGCAGACTCAGTGGCAAACTGTTTTTTGCACCCCTCAATTGTGCATTGATACATTTTATTTTTTCGTTCTGTTTTTTTAGTGTCCCTATCACTTTCTTTTATTTTTTTGTTCTGTATTTTCTTCGGTTTTCATTCATCTAACTAAAAATTGGTTAGGCCAGAAATATAAATAGCAACCCTCGTAACGTATGTTATCTGAAATTTGGAAGAAAAAAAGAAAAATAAAAAAAAAAGAAAACAGAAGAAGTTTGTACTACGCAGAACATATTTGCGGTGTTCCAATTCCTTTTGCTGAATCATCGCTGAGAATTGTTGCTTTTCTGACTCGAGTTCAATCGTTTTTTGGTCGAGGATCGCTTGCTCATGCTGGTTTTTTGACAAAACCTCCTTTTCCTGTTCCAACGTTTCAATTCTTGTCTTGGCTTCAGCAACCATTTGACTGTTTGTTTGCTTCAATGTTGTAATTTCTTCGTTATGCTTCGCTTGTATTTTGGCAGCCTCGGTTTTGGATTGATCACGTTCATCGGATGCAATCTTCAACCGATCACGTAGATCATCATTCTGTGCCTGACATTCACCATGTAATTTTTTCAAATTTCCCAATTCTTGGCGCATTTTTCGATTCATCAACCTGTTTGTATTGTCAGAAACCGATGCAATCTTCTTCACTTTCTCCATACTTCGTTGAAGCACACCGGTGATTTCAAGGAATTCTCTTTCAATATTCGATTGAAGACGTTGTCTTTTCGTTGGAATTTCATCGGATTCATTACTTGATG
>NW_022596554.1:0-3575 GCF_009176505.1 Sitodiplosis mosellana | reverse complement strand
GTTAATTATTATTACGAACAATTGACGTCTCAAGGCTTGTAGATAATAGCCAATAAATCTGAATTGATGCGTGCTTTTTGGAACTATTCTTTCCATAAAAAGATGGAAATCCATCGAAAGTTATTGAAACGTACGTCTCATAAAATTTCGCATATTTCCTTCCTAAATGTGTAATTTTGCAGGTAATTTGGTCGTATTATGATGGTTCAACTATCATTTCAATGCTTCCAAAAGGAGAATAGGTATCTTTGTTTATTATTTGTTTTATTTAAAAAAAAAAATTAATTTTTATTGCGTATATGCAATTATATATATCATTGAATTGAGGATAAAGTGATTCAAAGTTCAACTGGAAGACAATTCATTCATTTCTTCAGCAGTACCGGTATCGTTATTTTGCCGAAATGGATTTGTTGGGCCAAATAGATGTTCTTGAATAATCACAATGGGTGATTCAAATACAAGCGATGTAACGATGGATACGAGAACTGTTATCACAGCAACTTTGATGAACGTGCAGATCTAAGAAGAATATCATTGTTATTATTCGTAAATCATTCGTTCAAATGTATTGATTTGACAAAAAGATGAATTATCTCACCTATAGGGAGTTTTTCCTTACTTCTATGAAATGAAACACTTTTTTTTCTTAAGTGTATTTATTTTATTTTTAAATTGATCAAATGAGGCACAAGCAGAGCTATGTCTTGCTTGGTTGGTGAGTTACAGAAGACTAATTTCTAGACACACATTTTTTCCCTAGCTTAACTAATTGTTTTTCTTATCAATATTCTGCAAAATAGTGGGGAAGGCATATTGACCAATGAAATGAGATAAGTAGGTAAAAAGGGATGGGTTTGCACTTGATAAGATATTGGGAATGTGAACCATCAATTCGGCTTAAAGTTCCGAATGGTATGGAAGGTAGACGAAAGAAAAAGGGATTAGCATATGCTAATTGCTTTGAGTGCACATTTTGAGCAAAAAGTGGCACCATAATGTCGGGTACGTCGGGAATTACCCAAAAAAGGAAGTCAGTTTATGACGAAAATGCATCAGTTTTATTGCCTAACGTGGTACGTAGCTGAACTGCGCACGCATGTTTGTTAATGTTATACTGTGTGGGGGAATTCCAAACGCAATTAGGAGATGAAAAAGACAAGAAAGTGGAAACGAGACGAAAATAATAAAAATTATTGAGGATGCAGACAAATATTGAAGTCTGCAACAAAAACAGAAATGCACTTTTGGTGCTCGACGCATATTCCATTCATGCGAAATGGTACCACATATAGTCATAAAGCAGTTCGGCACAAAACATGAATCGTGTAGTCAATTGAACGCAATGGCAGTGCCGATATTGCTACACACCAGATTCCATTCGGTGAAAATGGGCGCAGTATTCATTGTGCCCATGATATTTAGTATAATTACATGATCATGCACCAAATAGATGGAATAGCTAAGTCGTGAATGTGGTAGCCACAATGGGTGTGATAGAAACCAATTGACACAGCCACCGCATTTATTCACGCATTGTTTACAATCGCGTTTTTTGTGGCATACCGTTATCCTTCAATCCCGATTTGTGGAATTGGAATAAATAGTTCAAGATTATTTGCGCATTCAATGAAACACATTTTAAACATTGAAATGATTTCTCTGTAATTAATTAAGTAGTGATTTCCTTCACATCGAATAAATCAACAAGAATTCATTGCAAATGACTTGCCAAAAATCTGCAACTAATTGCTTTGATAGCATTTATCTTTTTTCCTGTTAACTTTTTGACTTGCATGCGATGCACTGCTTGGTCACAGAGCAAATGTCTAAAATAATACAAAATACGTTTTTTACGAGCCCAAACTAATAATAGACTATATATAGCCCATGAAGAATTTAGAATGGAATTTTTGTTTTTTTTTCGGTACGTATTGATGTTTCGCAATGGTTACTCGATGCATTTGCAAAAATACTATGATTTTTGTACTCTCTTCTACGATGTGTGTGTGCAGAGAAGCTGCTAGTGTCGCCGTAAAGTTGATTATATTCAACTCAAGCCACACACGATTGAAAAAAGTTGCTCGAAATATTCGATGATTCAATAAGTTGGTTTAGAGATCTCATTGGCTGTCTTTTGGTATTCCGGCAATATATTTGAATGTCCGAGAATGAAAACGCAACTTCTATTCACAACACATATAAGTGAAACAAAAATAAAAAAATTATTGAAATGAAACAACAAAATCGAATTTTTTCAAAGTGTAACAACAAAAATATTATATTATATGACGGCATGAGAAGAAAAACCTTTCCTACAAAACCTGTGCGCAGAACACAAACACAGAAATTTTTTAGTCAAAAGGCGAACAGCAAATTTGCGAGCGCAAAAACCTAATATATTTACAGCGAGCGCAAAAGCATAACAGGCCTACTTATACGGAGTTTGCATGCTAGTAGACTTGTTATACTTTTGCGCTCGCTGTAAATATATTAGGTTTTTGCGCTCGCAAATTTTCTTTTCGCCTTTTGACCAAACATGTGTTTTAAGATTGCTGAGCATCTCAGCATTTCGTAAGGCACGGATATATCCGAGCATATCGACGACGCATACTGTATAATACAGTGGCGTGTGTTGCTACGTGCAGCCGCAACGACTCGACCGAAGTGTGTTCAGTTGATGTGGCTGCACGCAGCAACAACATACACATTCCGGTCGAGTCGTTGCGGCTGCGCGTAGCATTGCACGCCACTGTATGCGTCGTCGATATGCTCGGATATATCCGTGCCTTACGAAATGCTGAGATGCTCAGCAATCTTAAAACACATGTTTGCTTTTGACTAAAAAATTTCTGTGTTTGTGTTCTGCGCACAGGTTTTGTAGGAAAGGTTTTTGTTCTCAGGCCGTCATATATAATTCGATTTTGTTGTTTCATTTCAATAAATTTTTTATTTTTGTTTCACTTATATGTGTTGTGAATAGAAGTTGCGTTTTCATTCTTGGACATTCATTTATGCTGCACCCATGACCGTGCAGTGCAGCATTGATGGACATTTTGTATTCATTTACATTGGACATCGACGACATTCGATAGCTTTCAGCAGTGGTGTTCAAACTTGTTTTTCCGCGTGGCGAAAAAAGTAGCCTTCTGAAATCTTATTTAAATTGAGCGTCGATGTGCATAGAACAATCTGATGGAGTTTAAAGTTGAATTCAATTTAACTGGAGAAAATATGAAGTGTGAATTATGCACATCTTTTCAGCTGTAGAATTATGCACATCTTTCCCACGATTGAATTCAAAATGTAGCCATCCAATGGTCCTTGTCCTTGAAAACATTCTCCTTCCCTCTGGGAAAAAATTTATTCTCCAAAAAGCCCTTTATTTCGTTTATCGCCTAAAATCATTGCACTGAATCAATGAAGTGAAAATTCCGTCGCGTTATGATGGTTCAATCGCTATTTAAATGAGTGCCTCCGAAAGAAAAACAGCCAAAGCCGTTTCACTGGATGCAAAAGGTGTGTTGCAAAAGTGTTTTTCCATTACTGTTTATTAATATAATAAATGTTTGTTG
>NW_022596553.1:0-2914 GCF_009176505.1 Sitodiplosis mosellana | reverse complement strand
GTGAAGGTGATACTTCATAGGTGCGCAAAAATAACTACACGCAAAAACTTGCAGACTCGATTTTAACGATAGAGGTATGGTTCCTTGGGCAAATTTTCTTGGAATGACCCATAGAACACGGAAATCATAGGTATTTGGTCGATTTTTTTCACTCCCTACAAATCGACCCGCCCTACTATACACCCAACACGAGTTCGCCATGGTATCCCACGAAAGTTGTGCCTGGTCCCATAGATTTCATTGCCACATAGTGTTGGCCTCCCATGTTGGCCCAGTTTGAAGGGCAGAGGTCAAAAAGTGAAAAAGTACAAAAACCACCCCAAAGTGGGTAAACCTCCCTTATCAACCCCAAATCAATTGCATTTTTGTATTCCTCGTCGAAAATTAACTATACCTCCCCAACATCAGTTTTTGATTAAAATCCTCACTGTGGAACAAATCATCTCTGAATGTGCAGTAGGGTGTTTTCGGCATCGTTTAGTCAAAAAATGATATGCCTCATTCGATAGATCTCAGAATTCTGAGTCGATTGATAATATTTTTGTCGCGGATGGACTTGTGATGACACTTCCCGAAGCTGAAAACAAAAACAGTTTTATTCTGAATTTCCATAGTAACCTGTGACAACCAGATTTGATTTGAAATTTGAAAGCAAAAATTTGACAAGAAAACATAAAATTGAATCTAGTTGTCACACGTTACTATAGAAATTCAGAAAAAAACATTTTTCGTTTTTAGTTTCGGGAAGTGTCACCACAAGTCCATCTGCGACAAAAATGTTATCAATCGACTCAGAATTCTCAGATCTATCGAATGAGACTTACCATTTTTCGATTGAACGATGCCGAAAACACCCTAATGTGCAGTGGAAAAAATTGATATTTTTCTATACATTTTATACGGATTTTTTTGCATTTTTTCGGTTTTTCTCCCATAACTCGTATCCCATATGCGATGGAGCAGAACTTTGTTGAAATCTACAATTTTGCCTCAGACAAACATCATTTATCTCTTATCAGTAAGGAGATAATGGCCTTGATAGCTCTTATCAATTATCACTGTTATCTCCTTACTGATAAGTGATAAGTGATGACTCTCGATTCTGTTCTCTCTCTCTCTCTCTCCATTCCCCCTGATCTCTTATTCTATCGCCATACTGGTTTTTCAATATCTTGCTTTGTTGTTCATTCTATTTATTTCACATTGGCGCGGGGATTTTGATAAATTAGCGGTTAAGAATGGCGAAAATGTTTGCTGATGTAAGTGTTGTTGAAGTTGCTGCTGTTGCTGTTGGATGCCGAGCGAAAAACTGCATGAACAGCTTTGCCATTTGGTGGCTTCAATTCGATTTTCTCTGGTAGCTTATTGAGTTTGATGAATTCTTTTTTGTCGTTACAAATATGATGAGTAGCGCCTGAGTCGATGATCCAATCGAATACTTTTTCATCTTCGTTGATGGATAGAATGAAATTCATGTTTTCACTTGTGCTAGCTTCTGGGGCTTCCGATTCTCTTTCCTTTTTTGATTTCAGCGTCCTGCAATCCTTGATGCGATGCAGTAGATGCTGTTTTTCTCCCCGGACAATTCGTAAGCTTTTTCTTCAATGTAGTCTGGATCATCGCTTTGCCTTTGCCATTCATCAATTAACTTTGATTGAACTAAGCTCCACGTTAAATCTCTTTCACCGAAAACTGATTAAATTGAATTGGTAAATACAATTAAATGTGTATCAATTGAAAGCAATGCAGGAGGTAGGCCATTTTTAGTAGACACTCGAATCCAACGTGCTGTAACTGAAGACAAAAGATTGATTGTATTGGAAACAAGTAGAATTCCAGTGGCGGAATTCTGTGCACACTCCGAAATTTCTATTACGAAATGTGAGATTTCAACACTATGATTGTTCTTGGGGCACCCAGGGCCCCCAGCGAACTTTAAAGTTGAATAAAATTACTAAACAGTGTATAAACCAACCGGAGTTAAGTCTCATTGTATAGATTGAACATTTCTCTACACGAATGAAAAAAAAACATATGCATATGTGTGAGTATGTGTAAAATACAGCCTGCCGCAAAACATGTTACGCTGTTGTTCTTGGGGGACCACAGGGCCCCATGGCTATTTTATATTATAACTGTACTATGATAAGAGATATCGACTTGGTATCTATGACAAAGTTGTAGTACTCAAGCTGCTCTACAACTTTGCCGAAGACACCAAGTCGTTATCTCTTATCAGTTTCGCGGAATACGCGAGAAACCGCAGAAAACCGCGAAAAAACGCGTTTTTTTCCTTATCATTTTTCACGGAACTGATAAGAGATAACAAGATGGTGTCTAAGGCAAAGTTGTAGTTCTGGTCGAGTAATACAATTATTCTGATTCATTATTCCGTTATCTCTTATCAATTACGCGAGAAACCGCAAAAAAACGCGAAAAAACGCGTACGAACTGATAAGGGATAACGGAATAATGAATCGGAATAATTGTAGTACTCAACCAGAAATACAACTTTGCCTTAGACACCATCTCGTAAGCTCTTATCAGTTCCGTGAAAAATGATAAGGAAAAAAACGCGTTTTTTCGCGGTTTTCTGCGGTTTCTTTTTGCGTTGTTTAAAATGGTTTTTTTTACGTTAATTTGATTTTTCCATCAAATTATTCATTCAAGCACTACATGGAATGTAGTTTCAATCGAAGTAGTCATTTCTATATTTTATGAAAATTATTTTAATCAAAATCAATAATGTTCGACCCGGACTGTATTTTTCTGGAGATTAACTTTTACTTTGATAAAATTAAATATATAAGAGAAACTTTAAAAAATTTGGTTATAAATCATATGGATACATAAATAAATATTAATAATACCCCGACAAAGTTATCAAGAATTTGATTGAGCAAGTGAGGAAGAA
>NW_022596552.1:0-1070 GCF_009176505.1 Sitodiplosis mosellana | reverse complement strand
ATACATATATGTGCTTTTAATTATAAAAATGGGATTAGCCAAATGCGTTTAATTACATGGGAATCATATATGCGTTCCTGGTGAGAAATAGGAGGCCAGTTTCTCAAGCAAAAATGAATATCTTGAATTGTTTTAGAACATTGCATGAAGTATCTGTCTCCTATCTCTGAGCATAGATTCATAGAGAGCCAACACACAGACACGCGCATGTTACAACAAGTAGTAGCCATGCGTACTGGTGTGTGTTGGCTATCTACGCTTCTATGCTCAGTTCGTATTATGCGCCTTGCGGTGTGTGTTGGATCGAGAGCTGTGCAGTGTACAGTGTACAGTGTGCTGTACTGCTCTCGCTAATGCTTGTTATTATATCTCGCACTTTCAATGCGGCGGGCTGAGTCTCAATATGGGTTACCCGAGAGCATATGGGTTATTACCGTAATAAGATGAAAAGTAATAAGATTGTAATAAGTATCTTATTACTTTTTATTTATTTATTTTAATAAACACCGCCAAGCTCTGGCTGAATATAATGTGGGTTTTTGATTAAGGTTTGGCCGGAAAAGAGTGCAAGACTGTTACATATTTAAAATAATAAACATTTAGTAGCGATAATTTTTCATAACTATCAGTTCTCGCCTCGTTAAAAACCTGGCTCTTTTCATACATCATGCGGTATTCACAATAGTAGGAACATGAAAACGAAAAAAAAGTCATACAACCAAGATGGAAATGCTTGATATTAGTCTATGGCAAACGGTCCATGATAACCTTTGGTAAACGTTTCCAAAGGAACAAAGGCTATGTGAAGCGTTTAATTACGCGTTTAATTTGAGACCCTAGGACAGCAAAAGTCGTCGCTCAATTTATACCGGTGGATAAATTGACGAGAAGTTTTACGTCTTAAAGGCAGATCCATGTTGATTGCAGAGTGCATTGAGTTGACATGGACTATGATTTGAAGCGTAACTAGAGCATTTGATGCTAATTATGAATAATTCAAAATTGATTTCAGACATAATAATATTGGTGCAAAAAAATTTTTTCCACCCATTTCGCGATTTATTTTCAAA
>NW_022596551.1:0-2581 GCF_009176505.1 Sitodiplosis mosellana | reverse complement strand
AAACAAGCAAACTTAAAACTTTCTGAATTTTATTAACACATAAAAAATATAATGAAAAACAATAAAATAAAAAAAATAAAAAAATATACATGAAAAATCAAAAAAAATTGAAAAACGGTGAAGGAAAAAAAGATAGAAAAGTGTATATCAGTACATAAGAACAACATTGTGATACACTCTTTTCTTCTGTGGAAAGGAGGTGTAGCGTACACGCAAACATATACTGTAGCTTACGCAAGCATATACCACGCATCAGCGTGCCTATATATACATGTACCTTAACATCAATAAAGTCACTCTTTAACTATCACTCACTGCGCATGGTCGCTAGCCTTTCATTCAATATTAGTTCCAGTATCCCGAACCAGACAGATCACAGTCAATTCGCACACAGTGATTCGCGCAGATGTATTTTGGTCTTGTCAAACATCAAACTAAGCCCGAATTTCATAATGACACCTCGTTTTTGTTTACGTTTTGGTTTTGCTGCAATTTGGCCTTCCTGTTTTTTTTTTCGAATGGATATTTTAGTGGATTTAGATAATTTAGCGTCTAGTTCAAATCCATTGAATGAATTTCTGTGAAAAAATGAGTTTGTCGGTGTTTTTTCTATGATTGAAGAACCGGTCAAAGAGGCTATACAATTTGTGTGAATTTTCGACTATTTGGCCACTTATTCCAATGAAAATTACGTGAAAATAAATGTTTGCATTGAGAATTCATCTCTGGCAGTGAGATTGAATCGAAAAAAGTGGAAAATATCAGATTAGTTTCAGCGAATAGTGATATAACCTCAAAATTCGACGAAAATTTTTTTTGCTTGTGGGAAGTGGCATCTTGGACTGATTCCGGACAAAAATATATGAAATCGATTCCAAATTCTCTGCTCTATCAAACTAAAACTACCATTTTCTGTTTATTTAAAACCAAAAACACCCTAATGTATATTGCCGTATACGGGTGTCCCCACCGACAATTCCAATGGTGATTCGTTGTCGAAAAACTTTTGGTAAATTAAGAATATTTATGTGAAAATCAAAACTAACTTTCATCTCTTCGTACACTAGGTTTCCATATACTAAACTCAGAGTTAATAGAAAAATTCATCGGGATGCAAATTACGTATTTATTCACCCAGAGTATTACAAAAATCCAGAATAATTTACGGTGGCAATCATAGAAGTGCATGAAGGCATAAATTTCAATTCGTTCGATCAAGCAGCCAACTTGCCAGATAAAGAATTTCATATGAATTACGGGAAAATAGCAATTTCGTACAACATAGGAGGAAGTGTCATTACAAAAGATATATATGCTTCACTTTATTCGAATGAAGTATGTCAACTAATGAATCCAGGAGAAGACGCCACCAAATTGTTGTGTGTTAATATTGAAAATGTGTGCAAGGACTCTGATGCATGTCGGTTAAGATTCTAAATATCCAATATATATATCTAATTTTCTAAACCAATTCTATTTACATGTATTCAAATTTCAGCACGATTTTAATGAATCACTGTTTCACGTATTGAATGATGGACAGATGGTATTGTTTGGGCTTGCAAAACATTGCAAGCGAACAGCTACAGTGCTAAATCAATTAAATAATTGTGAAGAGCAAAAATCTTCAGTTGTCTACGTACCAATTGGATTATGTTTAGACTGGATATTGAATATACTATCTAAAAGATGTACTTCCACTCTTCCAATCCAAACCACCGATGCAATCATTTTTGAAAACCATCAGTAGCATATACTCGTATAATACTGATATAAATAAATATTAAATTGGCAAGTAGAAAAAAAAGAGTTAAAACATGAGTTTAATTGAAACCATGGTTTGTAGGTCACATATCTATTTTCTTTCTGGATGTATTTTACTTTATTTGGGCTTTTTCTGGAGTTTTTGTCAATTCCACAGTAAGACACATGTTTTTTTCTCGTGTCCCTGGCGAGCCCTTTACACGCTGAGCGTCTAAATATTGCCTATATATTACACGCTGAGCGTCCAAATATTGTGAGAGAATTTGAACTGTATCTATATTTTAGGTAACAAAGTTCGATGACGCCAAGGAAGTTGTCGCCAAATCCATTATCCAATCAAGAACAGAAACAAACGAACAACAAGTGTTAGCATTCAACAGCAATTATGGAGAACAAATGCAAAATAACGGCAGCAACAGAGGCGGCTACAACAACATTGTAATACACTTTCCTTTTTCGGTAAGAACGGAGGTGTAGCGCTATCAAAGCGCAAGTTACGCAGTGGCGCGTGTCGCCTACGCATGTGGGTGACCAATGTATATGCTTATCTGAATAAATACACTCTTAACCAGTGGCGTAACTACGATTTTTTTTGGGGGGGGGGGGGGTTTATACAGGGTGAGGCACTCGAACTGCAACCAACTTCAGACTGCTATAATTTCCAAACCGTTCATGATAGCGAGCTCAAAGTTTGCAACATTACAGATAATTTTATTGTTTACAAGCCTGTTAATCGATTTGCGTCTCAGTTGTGTGGAAAAATTTTTATGCGCGATGGAATTCAAACGTGATAGTGTGATTGCTTTATATTTGGCTG
>NW_022596550.1:0-1517 GCF_009176505.1 Sitodiplosis mosellana | reverse complement strand
TACAACAGAAATGTGCAACAGATTCAAATGTTATTTTTGCGGAGGCCTGCATTATCTGTAGGTGACAGCTATTAGATGTGATTGACAAAAAGGAAAATATTTATTTGGGTTTCAGCTTCATAATCAACACAATGCATCGGGAATTTTTAAATAATAAGACCAGATATTATGCTTAATACATCCTTGTGTTTATTTTTATTCAAAGCAATTCGTTTAAACACGAGTTTTTTCATTCGATGTGTTAAATTTTAATTGCAGCAGAGAGCTACTTGTGCATTTTCCTGTGCATGTTGAGATTTGCCTTTTGCAAGAAGCACTTCAAGCATGTTTCACATCGGAATGGCTTTTCGCCAGTGTGGATTCGTATGTGTGTCATCAAATGTTCCTTATGATCAGTTGTGTATGTCTTGCATAGATCACATTCGTATCCGCGTCGTTTGCAATTGACTTCGTGATTTTCTTTTTCCATTTGTTGCGCAAAGATCTTGAAGCAAGTTGAACACTTGTATTTCAACGGACGAGGATTGGTGTGAGATTTGAGGTGGACTTTCAAATTAAATGCCTTTTTAAATTTCTTCGAGCAATGGTCGCATTCGAAAGGCCTCTCACCGGTATGCACGCGCAGATGTGCTTCGAAATTCGTTTTTTGCAAAGTAGAGTATTTCTTGCACAGATGACACTCGTAGCGGCGCACCTTACAACCAGATTCATGTTCCACCTTCTCCTCGCTTCGATGAAATCCTTGCAAACAAGTTGAACAACTGAACAGAAATTCATCGACGTGTGCTTTCATATGTGATTGCAAATGTGGTTTTTGTGTGAATCGTTTTAAACAAATTGTGCATGGAAATGGTCGTTCGCCAGTGTGCTTAAGCATGTGCCGATTTAAACGACTGACACAATCAGTGACATACTCGCACAATGAACACTTGTGCCGTTTTCCAGTTGCCTTGCCTTCAGGTGGCTTCTTCTCGTCACGAGCACCGTTTCGTTTGTTATTCTTGCCAACTTTTTCAGCACCACCATTCGATAGACGTTTCATCGGATTTTGTTGTTGAATTTGATCCTTTTCAGAGCTCTTAGAAGCAACTTGATTGGCCTCTTTCTTAACTTTTTCAACCTTTATATCCGATTTTACTTCATTCAAATCTTCGAAATCAAAGCAATCATCGGTGCGATTTACTTGCTCCTCACCAATCGCATTACCGAGTAGCACACTGTTGACAGTGTGTGATGATCGCGATACCGCAACAATACTGTCGTCATTTTCTGGCTCTTGTTTGAAAGTCGGCTCCTGCTTTATTTCCATTCCGCACAAAATCGATTCATTTTGAAACTCGACACCATTGGATTCGTACTTATTAGGCGGCTCTGCACCATGACCATTCATTGTGACGAAGTGTTGGTTCTTTCAATTGGAAATCAGAATAGTTTTTTTTTATTAGAAACCACTCATAAAACAATCTCAATGAAATATTCCAATTCGACATTAGGACTCACCTTTTGTAACACTTCTG
>NW_022596549.1:0-1186 GCF_009176505.1 Sitodiplosis mosellana | reverse complement strand
GCTCCATGCAAGCACAAACACCAAACCATCGACCCATGTTTACGTTTACGAAACACCAATTACTTGAGCCTCCATATTATTCGCTGTGATTGCATTCACTATTTCCGTGGCACACTCACTACCTGTGTGTGATTCAACGGGAAGTAAACCCAATGGAATGTCGTTGTGTTCGGTGTGACACAAGACCATAATTCTTTTCTGTGTGCCGACGTGCCGTTCATTCAATCTTTTATAGGTTTTTCCATCGAATTGAACTATAATTTTCTCATGACCGGATGCCAATGCTGCGAGCAATTGATTTTTCTGGTTAGATCGTAAATCTGTCATTTGCTTCCATATGCTGGTTTTGGAAAGACTAAAATCATTTGGATCACCACCAGATATTTGGACACCTACTTTTACGAGTTATTCACACAATCGATAACTTCCTTTTGATTCACTAATTTTTTTTAGAAGCTCATTTGGGATCAGGGCCTATCCGAGGGTTAGAGAAAAAAAAATGATTCAACCATTGTACTGGTGCATAGATAGCACAAAATTAGAAGATATTTTGAAATAAAAACTGGTGGTGCAAGAAGAAGTTCATGAAGTTTTTAGTTAAAATTCGTCAAAAATCGCAAAAAATCGAAAATTTAAAAAGCGGTCCGATTTAAATCGTGCACATGGATGAGTGCAACACATGGATGAGGGACTCACTTTAACCAATCGCTTCTGAAAGTAATAACCAAAACTAGATATTCTGCATCATTAGTTTTGCCAACTTACATCATATATTCATTTTATGAAATTATGTATTTTTGGCTCAAACTGGATTTTGAGCACTTTTCCGATATTTTCACAAGGCTATTTCTCGGTGAACCGTAAGGAATATTGTTTTTATGTCTTCAGCAAAGTTGTAGGTATTGAATTGGAGAAAAAAAATGTGAAACAAACCTACCCCAAAAAATGCACCCAGGGCCTCAAAATCGCAAAAATGCCCATTTTTTACCATTTTTCAACCATAACTCGCACCGTATCCAATTTTTATGGCCACTGTCTTCAGCAATTTCGTAGCCAACGTATATTTGGACAACTTTGCTCAACATATTAACCCGGAAAAATCATGTTCTACCTACCTTTTTGGCTCAAAATCACTCTTCGGTACCAAAAATGAGCCATTTGATGAGAATTTTGTCCTATTACATGC
>NW_022596548.1:0-2654 GCF_009176505.1 Sitodiplosis mosellana | reverse complement strand
GCCGATCTGTGGAAAACATCGCCGCCGCAAGTGCCAGTGTTGAAGCCTCTCCAGAAGTGTCGGTTCGTCGCCGAGCCCAGCAACTTGGCCTTTCGCCGACCACTACATGGCGAATTTTGACCAAGGATCTTGGCTTACATGCATATAAGATCCAAATAACTCGTTTACTTGAGCCAGATGACCATTTGAAGCGTCGACAGTTGGCGGATTGGGATCAACTGAAAGCGGATCCTGATTTTGGCTCGAAAATCATCTTCAGCGACGAGGCACATTTCTGGCTAAATGGTTATGTTAACAAGCAGAATTGTCGCATTTGGGGCGCAGAAAATCCTCGGCACATTCAAGAGGTTGAAATGAAACCGCAAAAGTGCACTGTTTGTTGTGCTTTTTGGTCGAGAGGTGTCATTGGCCCGTACTTTTTTGAGAACGAAGATGGACAGCGAGTTAATGTCAATGCCGAGCGATATCAACACATGATTCGTGAATATTTCTGGCCGAGATTGCGTCGGGTGAGAACCAGTGGGCTCCTATTCCAACAAGACGGCGCCTCATCACACACAAGTCCACCAACAATCCAGGTTTTGAACGAAAAGTTTGACAAACGCGTAATATCGAAAAATGGTGCTGCGAATTGGCCGCCAAGATCTTGCGATTTAACACTATTAGACTACTTTCTTTGGGGTTTTATCAAAGGAAAAGTTTATGCAAATAATCCGTCGACGATTGAGGATTTAAAGGCCAACATTCGTCACGAAATCACCAGTGTTCCAGTCGAAATTTGCCAAAACGTCATCAAAAATTGGGCCGATCGGATGGTGTCACTGAAACGCAGCCGGGTTGGTCATTTGGATGATGTTATGAATAGGGCTACAAATTACATTAAACAACTCGGATATATTCGAATATTTTCTGTGTTTTATTTCATTTTAAAGTTCGGACACTCTTATTGGAACACCCTTTACCATATAAGTTTCATAATAATAATAAATAATTTTATTTGAATAAATTATTATGTTATAAACGCACACGTACAAAGTACGTAAAAAGAACGCTAAACTGTACCAAACCACCACCACGAGTCAATTGAGCAAATAATAATAATAAACTAGATCAGTTTGATTAATAAAAAAAAGTGGTCGCAATTTAACGAATTAGGTTATTTTAGAAAAAAAAAATGTATTTTGAGGATTTCATGCAAACAACGTTTGGCTGCAAACCAATTTTCATCGTCATTCTGTGCCAAATCCATGGAATAAATATGTTTTTGGCGAAAATGGAACGATCTATTTATTTATTACGACACCTACGTTTTTGAAAACCACTTTGTCGAAGTCTCACAATATTTATTTAGCACTTTGAAACATGAAAAATTTATTTGAAACTCACTTTGAATTCAGTTCACGTTACGTTGGGTTTGTTTTCATACCATAAATACCGACTGTCAGAATTGGATGCTGTCGCCATGACAGTCATGTGAGCAAAAGTATTGTGACAGCTGTACTCACGTGAAAATAGTGTTGTGCTTAAGCATTACATTTGTGACATTTGTGCAAACATAACCAATAGTAATAGTGGTGATCTGTCAAATTACCAATACAAGTCGTGCATGTTGTAAAAGTACTTCTGTGTGAGAATATATTTTTATTTATATTTTTGGATATTTCTATTTTTAATTGCTCAAATGAAATGAAATTTTCTATTTCATTTGTACAAATGAAAATACGATATGATCGAAAAGGTCATGGTCCGAAGATGTTACAATTTAATGGATTATGCTGGTCATTTTTTGCTTGAAACTTAAATTTTCCGGATAAGTACCAAACACTAGTGTTTACTACGGTCAAAAAGGGAGTATTTAACACGAGTTAGTAGAGTTTTTCATCACCCAGAGTTGACCGGAGCCGTCCAAAGTGTTTAAAACAATTTAGTACTTTTTAGTACACTTTTAGTACTTTTTAGTACTTGGCCTGAAAATTTCTTGAGGAGTACTAAAAAGTTTCTTCAGGCACTATTGCTCTATTTTAAGCAGTTGAGAAGTTTCAGGACTTCGAAAATGCACAAAAATACCGTTTTATAGCGAAAAGTGATTTTGAGACAATAAAGTGGACTGGATGTTGATTTTTCGAGTTGATATGTGCAGAAGTATTGCTCAGCTATACTCTGGCTACAATATTGCCGAACAGAGTGAATGAAAAAAATGTATACTGCTCGAGCTTTGGTCGAAAAACTGGAAAAATTGACTATTTTCTCGACATTTTGCCTCATAGCTCTCACCAGATAGGTTGAATTCAATGTATTATTGTAGTTTCAATCGTTTTCAATCATTTTCAATAAATACCAGCCAATAAATGAGCAAAAAACGATGTTTTGAGTGTACGAAAATTCCGCTGATTTTTCAGGTTCCCAGAAGAACTACCGAAATCGATAAAAAAAAATCTAGACGTGGTTCCGGACATTCTAATGATGCAGAAGTGTTTGTTTTGAGGTCCTCTAACAAACGCCATCGGAATTTCTCTTGTGCGAAAACATGTGTTGTACGGTGTATTCATGAATCGGAGAAAAATCGATTTTTTAACAATGTTTAGCCCCAAAACACACACAAAATGTGTTTTTTATGAGTTAACATGTTCGAAAAAGTTGTTTAACTATACGTT
>NW_022596547.1:0-3334 GCF_009176505.1 Sitodiplosis mosellana | reverse complement strand
AATATTTTTCTACCGTCTGTTGTTGCCTGTTTCAACGAGCACCAATTTTATACTGAACGAAAATAAGCTTGTTTTCAACAACAACATCTGATATCAAGTGTCAAAATTAGATTGTAGTAACAAAAACAAATACAAACATAAGCATATTACACAACATTGAAGCGGGCCCACTACGCGTGCACGGTTTGCATACATTAAATGTATTGTTTACAAGGTGAAATACCTACACCGTAAATGTGCTACTGTATGTTACAAATACATATGCTTTTTTAATCTAATGTCGACTAATTGTGTGCATTCTATTATCATATTTCACAATATCGACCGGCAAACAGTCAGCTTGTCTGACTCATTTAATCTAACGACAACGAAGCAAGCACGAAACAATAATTGAGCTAAAAATAGACTACGAACAGCTTAATCAATTTTATACGATTCTTTTTATCTATTCAAGCTCAGAGTTCATATTGATTCACGATAAATTTGTTGATACTGAATTGGTTTTGTCCGTCGTGATGAAATGAAAATCATTGCTATTAAAGTATTACGTAATTTTGAATTTATTATTGCAATAACATAAACTTGAGAACTTGAATTGACAGAATATTTTCACTTGACAGAATCAGCACAGCCTGAAGCTGAATGAAAATATTTTGTTCACAGTTACACTTTTGCTTTCATCAGTTTCAGTTTCTTTGACCATACATTCTTCGTCTGACTTTGAAACTAGAAAGGTTAAGAAATCGATAAAAGAGACTTGTTTATAATTCATAAGATTTGATTTATTCATGCTTGAAATATTCACGTGACTTGACACAACGGTCAATAAACTCGACCAAACGGCCTTCGTCTAATTAAATGCAAACTAAATTAATGGTGGCATCTATTTATACATGCACAATTTTGCCGAAATAAAAAAAATTGAATCATATCGAAGATGCATTGAAAAACATAAAAAAATATCGAACGTAACTTCAAAAGACACTTTACCGTGCTATATTACTTATTATGACAGTCTTATAGTCCGTTGTTTATGATGAAATCACAGACTTGTTGTATGAGTCAGTATCCAAACTGGTTGAATACACACAACTCTTTGCAACAATTTTCGGTACAGCCTCGAACCATTCACGTGAAAGTAATTCGGGTGCAGTCGATCAAAGCTGAAATTTCGTACTAATAAAGCCGTTTTCGTGTGAGATATTTCCGGTTGATCACATGACTGAGCGTGAGCACGATTGTGAGTCAAAGAATGAGAGAAACGATAATCTCAAACAATTTTTTTCATTGATTCCAATGGTTTGGTGACCTTGGAACTATACGTAAATTTGAAATCTGTTGTCGCATTGATGATTCTCCATCTATTTAAGATTTCGTACATAAAATTACATTGAGCTATTCATTGTGTGTTTCATTTTACGTAAAGAATTCTTGTTCCATCATAGTATTATCACGTCGGCTGAATTTCATCATGTATTTGGACAGCTTAACTTATCAGATGTAAAAATAATTTGCAACGTACTTTTGATACAAATGAAACATTAAAATATGATTTTATCTATGTGTAACAAAACAGGTTCCGAAAATGAAAAACAATAGCGCTCTTTGATTGTACGGGGTTTCATTCGAAGAATTTTATCTAGCGAATAGCATTTTTGAAAGTGCATATGTGTTTATATGTTCATTTTTATGCACAAAAGTTCGATTCCAAAATCTCTAAACATAAGATGGAGTTTTCCTTGGATAGAATGCTGTATCTATAATAATATTTAATTTTGTGTGATCCATTGACACTGTTTTATCGTAGTATTCACATTTAAAAAATATCCTGTATTGTTTCGTGATTAAATACACGTCTAGGAACAAGGACAATTATAGGAATGGGAGCACAATGGTGGAGTATTCTATAGTAAATTAGTTTAGATATACTGCTAACGTGAATGAAACTGGTCACTAAACGCAGTCACCATATACGATATCAGGTGCACAAAGCCGACTTTACCCTACAAGCAATCAATCTTAGTTCACTTTGAAAAGCTATTATTTTTCAGTGACAAAAATATTTTTTGTTAATCTTAGTTGACTTTAAAAAAAAATTAGTATTCAATTGTCAGTCTCATTATTTGAATCATATTCAGAAAGCAGGAAATTTTAAACTCTCTATACAGCATACTGACACACCACATTATCGTTCCAAGAGAGAAGTGAAGCGCTTTGATTTCAACATGCGGATATCGCAGATATTCTTGTCAATTTGTGTGGTTCACGCAGTTTACAGTGCCAGTTTGAGGAATAATACTATACGCAATGATTTAGCACGCATAAACAGTGACCTAAACGCTTCGCCAGGACAATTTCCTTTCATAGCATCGATTCGACTTTACGGGATTCATTTATGTGCAGGAACCATCATATCCAAACAATATATATTAACACATGCAATTTGTGCACATCATGAAATTGTCTCTGGTCCTGAAGATGTTCAAGCTGTTGTTGGATCAAATTTTGATGGCGGTGTGGAGCATAATATAAGAGAATTTCGGCGTCACAAAAATTATGAACCGATAACACAAGATTTAGATCCTGATCGCGAAAAATTGCAATACCAATTTGTATTATTAATTACAACAGATACTATTTCTTTTACGGAATATGTACGACCCGTTACTTTGCCAACAAATGACTTGCCAGAGGAAGGTGGCGCAAGAGTAGTAATAGCTGCGTGGGGTAAAGAAGAAGTAGTAAGGATTGAATAAATTTTTAAACATACTTCACTTGAAATATCAACGTCCATTGAATTGAGATATTTCCAGGGCAGGTCAGCAGTGACAGCTGGGCCACAAACATTAAACTTGACAGATATGACATACGGTCAAATGGAGACGCCCTAAGTTTTTTCCAACTGTCATTCATGCGACTGTCAGCGATATTTGAAGTGTATGTTGAAGTGGTTTTTGTGATGATGTTTTTGTAGTAAAATAATATCAAAGAGAAATTAATCAAAGACTAAAAAAATGAAGTACTATTTTTGTCAAATCCATAATTATTTTGTGATGAACGTATTGTGTAAAATGAATAAAAATGCTAAATATCACTAAATATGGAATACATAACCTACAAATTCTATCTTGTTTGGTACTGACTGAGCAAAATAATTTTGTGAAAAAACGGAAAAAAGTAATAATATAAAAATAAACTAAATTATTGACGATCAAATATTGATATGATATGATCAATTTAATGATAAAAAGTGGATGAGCGGAAAAGGGTGGAAAACGGGTCTTGCCAGACATCATAATTTGAACACGTGTAAGTGATGTTTGTGTAAAAACAT
>NW_022596546.1:0-3101 GCF_009176505.1 Sitodiplosis mosellana | reverse complement strand
GGGGCTACGACGATGTGAAAATGTCATGATACAACATTTCGAGATGTTCAGCTCCAGACCGTTTTGCTTACACCATGATAGAAATTTGTCAATGCTCTCTTGCAAAATGATTGAGTCTTCTGGTTTAACTACAATGTGGCATTTCTTCTTGTCATCTGCGAAGTTAAAAGAAACTGTTGGATCATCATTAGAGTCGGAGTCGTTGAAAAATGCAGAGAAAAATAGTGGACCAAGCACTGTTCCCTGTCCAACCGACGACGGAACCTCAGATGCATCCGATGTTGCTGATCCAACACGCACAAATTGTTTGCGTCCTGCGAAGTACGACTTGATCCAGGAAAGAACTTGGTTACTAAGAGGGAAATTGGCCAGTTTGCGCATTAGCAGGGATTGATTAACAGTATCGAAGGCCTTCTTTATGTCCGCGTAAAAGACATCCAACTGTGCTTTGCGTTCAAAAGCTTCATTTGCTTTAATTGTGAAGGCCATCAAATTCGTTTGAATGTTTCGGTTTGACATAAAACCATGCTGGTTGCTCACACTTGGACATCTGTCGTGAGACGGGGAAGAATGTACACATGATTTTTTTTTCGAATTATACTTAGAAAAGTTTGTTTTCTATTTATTCTGATTGCGTGAAAAGAAAGTATTTTGGCACACCGTATAGCCACACTGGTTTTCACGGTTTTTGCGGAACTGATAAGAGTTAAGAGATAACTGTCTGGGAAAAGTTATAGAAGACGTCGAGTACTAAAACTTTGCCGAAGACACCAATTTGTTATCTTTTATCAGTTCCGTGAAGACCGCAACAAACCGGGATAACCTACCAAAAATGAACGTTTGAGTCAGAAATAAATGCATTTACTCATGGCGACTCTTCGAAATAATCTTTTTGTTGTTTCATTTCACAAAGTGAAGTAAATGCAGTCGACGAACATCGATGTTTGTCTCTTCTGGTCGTTGGTTGATCACACCTTCTCTACACAGATAGACAGTGTATTCTTCGACAATTTTATCATCATCAATTGATTCTTGTTGTCTCTGGTATTCGTCTAGTATTTCCATTTGTACTAGGTTCATTGGAAGATCTTGTTCTTCACGAGCTTCCAGAGCAGTTACTAAAGGAGCAAAGATATTTGGTAGACTGGCTAAAATCATACCGATTTTCCATTGTTCGTCCGTTGCAGCTCCAAGATTTTCCAATTTCTGGAACAGACTGATGAGTTGACTCATATGATTTTCAATATTATCATCCTTCTTCAGTTTAAGTTGTGCGATGCGTTAATACAGCGAAATTTTGTTTGTAAGAGTATCTTTTTCGTGGATAGTTTTCGACGAATTCCAGGTATCAATCGCAGTTTTCTTGTCTCTTACGTGAACTAATTGATCCTTTTCAACTGCCAAACCAATTAGAGCTCTGGCTTTGTTGTCTTTCTTTGTCCAACGATTAAGTGCTCTTCCTTGTTGTTCTGGGGCTTCGTTAGTTTTAACTTCCCATAGATCTTCAGCGATCAGTGTCAACTCCATTTGATATTTCCATGAGAAATAATTATGATTGTTGAGTTTTTCAATATGGTTTTTGTTATTCATTTTTTTGTGTGGATATTTTCTTTCTTTTTTTAAAATTATTTTTTCTTTGTTGTTTATTTTTTTTTTTTTAAACATTTCGAATTTAGGATTCAAAAAGGCTTTTTATTCTCTTTAGGGGGAGTATGTGTAAGTTGACCCACTTTGTATGTTGACCCACCCCGCCGATTTTGTATTTTGACCGACAAATCGTCAATTTGGCTAGTCTCAATCGATTTAGAAACGTCAAAAACCAATATATATAAAAAAGTAGTTCCCAAGAGTAAATACGCTTCTTAAACGGCTCGGATCGGCTCATAAAAATTTTTTGCAAAAAAAAAATCATTTTTATAAAAACTAAATTTTTTTGGACCATCTTCAAGCAGACAATTTCAAAGATATCAGCAAAGCGAGTATAAGCTTTCTTCACTAGTTTTTCGTGTATTTTCATAATCCGAAGTCATTTCACACATATCGTTACATGGCGAAATTCTTTCCGTGCATATTGAAATGTCGACCAATTTTGTAAGTTGACCCACCCGAAAAAAAATCAGGAAAATGAGACAACTATTCAGCGTAAACACTCAATATACGAGATTCATTGAATTTTAATGAATTTCCAATCGTTTTTGAACTTGAAAGACACGAAAAAATCGATGAAATATGAAAAAATAGAGAATATGTATTTTTTTTACAATTTCTATATTTTTCTAAATTTTTTCATTGTTTTTCGTAGTTGTACAGACCAAAAACGATTGAAAATCCAACGAAATTCAATGAATCTCATATATTGAGTGTTTATACTGCATGTTTTTCTAAAAAAAAATAGGGTGGGTCAACTTACAAAGAAAAAATTTTATTGCCAAAAATCAGACCTCTTAGAAAATTGACCGAAATATTTTGTTTTTACAACCATAGCTAATGAATTTCCTAATCAAATTGTAGCTTTTTCGGCTCTCTTTCCAATGGTATATCAAGTGTGCATTTATCTTTATTCCATGAAAAGTTATGACGAAAATGATTAGTGCGGGTCAACCTACACATAATTCCCCTAGTATTAATGGCCCATAACCAATGAAGAGAAGTAAACCTAGACTATTTAGATTTATAGTTCTTTATTTAATGATTCTTTATTTCATTTTAAGACTATAGTCTACTTAGATTTCTTCAAATTATATTTCAACATTTTATTGGTCATCACTTTTCGAGTTTTTTCCATGATTGGTGACATTTTTGATAATAACTCAATTTGCCTCCACGAGATATCGCTCAAAATTGGCTGAGAGTCTCGTTTCATCGTCATGAAGCTGCCATTAAATTTTCAGAACGGTTTTGGGTAGGTAACTTAGTAAAAAGTTTTTTTCTGTGAAAATATTGGGAGATACCAGTCTACAGCTCATGAAAGTGATTTTTTGAGGTACCTCTCGAACAAAAAATGATAATTTTATAACAAAATCCGTAAAAATCGTTACTTTTGTTCGACAAGTGCCTTAAAAAATCACTTTTTGGAGTTTTTGTCTGAGAAGACTGCCCAT
>NW_022596545.1:0-2501 GCF_009176505.1 Sitodiplosis mosellana | reverse complement strand
ATTATTGAATCAATCTTTTCGTAGAATTTCGTGATTTGTGAATCCAAATCATCACCAGAAAAAATTTCAGTCCAATTGACATTCTTTAGTGACTCATTGATGATGTCGTAATGGGCATACAGAAAATCTTTGTACTCAATATCCGTCGGATTACTCTGCTTACATTCAAAGTCGTTAATAATTATTTCATACGATATGTGATGTTGCTCATGATTAAGCAGGTGATAATCATTCGTTGAACAATTGACAAGATCAGTGCTGTTGGTCCAAACAAAGTCAAGCATAGTGCCATTCAAGTTGCCATTTTTGTTGATCTGTTCCAGACCTGAATCGTAGCAAGCATCCAAGATGGCGATCTCTTTCTCAGAAGAAGCATTCATAGGAATGCGTCTTCGGCTTCATCGGTATACCAATCCAATTTTGGAAGGTTGAAATCTCCCGAGACTATTAAAATATCTTCGTCCTTCATAATTGCGGCGATTATTACATTCAGCGAATCCATATTTGCTTCGTATACAGCAGCTGGTAAATCAGGTCTTATATATAATTCAACCAGAAATATGTTCCTATTTCGCAAGGGAAGTTTCACACATATTTGCTCAGCTCCAAATTTTTCACCTCTGCTAACAAACTGTGATTTCAGTGAACTATCAACGGCAATTAGCACCTCCTGTCTTGACTTTCGTTTGTTTGGATTCAGTATCTTTAGAACGATCACAACGATATACAATGAAGTTAGGTGGAAAAACCTCAGCGGAATCGACAGTGCCGTCAAGGTGTGTTTCGCAAAGCATGAATATTTTTGAGTCTACGGCTAAAACATCAGCATTAAATTCGGGTAGCCTAGATTTCAATCCGTTTACGTTTTGTGCGTGAATTTTCTTTGATTTATTTCGGTGATAATTGAACCTTGCTGGATTATAGTTGAACTGCGTGGCTGTGTATGTTGTTGTCAATTTTGGTAATGGCTGTTGGTAGGCTGATAAAACTGTGGATGTGTGTGAAATTGTTGGAATTGACGGACTGACGGCATGTTCAGCTGTGAATGTGTTTGTTGTTGTTGTTGTGAATGGATTTGTTGTTGCGGAGGAGGGAAAAAGTATGGCGGTTGATAACAAAAAGGAGTGGTATTTGGTTATCATAGTATCGTTGCAGTTCATCTGTTTTTGAATATATATTTTCGTATTAGCAAAAGTCATAAAAGAATCATGAAAATTTAATATTGATAATATTCTGCATTGATTCCATAACATTTTTCAAAGAATCAACTCAGAGGAATATGTTTATAATTATCGTATACCAATAATATTTCGACTAGTGCAGTACATTCCAAATGAGCACAATGAACTGTTTGCAAATTCATCTATCTGGAATGAGGGTAAATTCACAGTGAAAGAGTTTGAACAGCGCAGCCGTGTCAGAAAATCGACAAAATTTGTGCGGAAGGTTTCTTCAAAAGGCCATAACTCAGCTTCTACTAAACGCTCCTTCTGCAATGCTTCATCCTACGATTATGATATGATAATTTGGCACAACTTTACTTTAAGCTAAGTACACAGTTCCTCGTGAAATGAAAAAATTTCTCCGGTGAAATTTTCACAGGTGATATTTGTATGGTGTTTTTACTTTTCCGCACACGAAGTGTGAAGGAAAGTATAGCGATCGTCGTGAAAATTTTAAATTTTCGTTGTATACACGATAACTTACAAAATAGTAGAGCGATTTTGCTTAAATTTGGCCAGGAGGTAGCTTACGTTAATATCTTGGATGTATCAGAAGTTGGACCAAATTGAGCCAGTCCATCTGGTACTTTTGCAACATCATAGATTTTCATCCAAGGGTCCCCCCTTGGATTTTTTCGGGAAAAAATTTCTTTTTCCACCACAAAAAAATGCATTTTTTGGTTATTTCTTGGTCTTCCTCGCGATTTTTTTCGTGGTAAACCGTGTTAAACGATGTTTTACCACGGTGGCCGACCATGATGGTCTGTTTTTAATTACTTTTTTCGCTTCAAAATGCATTTTCTGGCTATTGCTGGCTGTTTTTTATATGTTAGCCGTGGTATATGGTGTTCTCACCACGATGGACGATTTTGATGTCCTTTTTACTGTTTCGAAAAACCCACGAAAATTCCTTGTATACACGATAACTTTCGAATCTCTTCAGCGATTTTGTTTAAATTTTGCAACGAGGTGTCTTATATGAATGCGTTAGAATAAAAAGGGCGTATGATACACTTTCGTACCGAAGCGCAACTCAAATCATTCGCAGAACAAAGTGAAACAAAATCATGTTGTTATTTGATTACGGAACACTAGAATATTGTGTGCAAACTATTTGTGTTTCGTTTTGTTCTGATAACATGTGCGGTGTGTCGTTTTGTTTCACTAACCAAATTGTATTTCGCTTCGAAATGCGACGCATTTTTTTCGATTTACGGCTGTATTGCGACCGTTTACATGGGAAGTTTGTATGAAAACCTCGGAGCGCCGCTGATATTG
>NW_022596544.1:0-1172 GCF_009176505.1 Sitodiplosis mosellana | reverse complement strand
AATTAACTCCAAGCTTCGGTGCACCAAAGACAATTTCCAAGGCATGACATTGTTGAACATCTCCGGTAACCAGCTGCAGAACGCATCGCATGTAATTGCATTGCTTGGATCAGCAATTGAAACGTTAGATGTTTCGTCGAATTTTATTGGGACACCAAATACACAGGCATTCAAACGATTCACCAATTTGAAATATCTGAACTTAGGCCATAAAAACCTTTCCTCCTTTACACATGGAACGTTCTTCAATCAACAGAAGCTTCAAGTGCTTGATTTGTCTTTCAATCGCTTGATAAGCGTCGATTTTACCAAATTTTTGAGGAATTTTAAAGATTTGAATACACTCAATCTTGAAGGGCATGACTCGAATGGATTTTCCAAAATTATTCGTTTTATGCATTTCAAAAAATGATTTCTCGTGCGGATATTTAGCAACATTTCTACGAAAATGGGATAATTTACAACTTCTGAAGAATTCATCAAATGACACACACATAGATGGTGTCGATTGTCAAGAAAATGTTCTGGGTACAAACACAAATGGTCACGTGAAAGATGATGCTAAAAATTTGATGATGGAGAAAGGTGGATTAGATTCAAGTAAAAGTTTAACAACTGATAACAAGGTGGTCACTGAATTGAGCTCACTCTCAGCACATGTAAAACTGTTACTTCTGTTGTTATGCGTCATGTTTTGTGGATACATAGTGGTTAAATCAAAACTCATTCAACGAATCAGACATAGAATGGCTCGAAATTCTTCAAATGATACAAGTAATCAGCAATACCCTCGAGATAGCATTTACACGAGCGTAATTGAACTAACAAAGCGTGAACATGTCCAAAGTACATGAATATAGAAGTAAATATTCTTAAGTTTGAGAATTGTATTCAAATAAATTCGCTAGAAGATTTTGTTCAATTTGTAAATTTTGTCGTTTGACTATATAAAAGTTGAAAATATATATGAGAGAGATTAACGTTCACTCTCAATGTTAATGATGCAATCAAAAGACGTTTGTTAAATACAGTTTGTGACATATTATTTTGCAAATTTCCTCTGTTGCGATAGGCAACGCCTAGATCTTCGTAAGAATTGTTCATGACAACACATTTTTTTCTTCGGAGGAAGCAAGCCGTATACAAACAAAGATAAACGTAAGGCAATTACA
>NW_022596543.1:0-1528 GCF_009176505.1 Sitodiplosis mosellana | reverse complement strand
ATTTGCATAGTGATTCGGTAATTCTGCATTTCCATATAAATATATTTCCAAAAATAGTTGAAACTTTTTATTAAACATTTATTATAACATTATTTAAATCAAATATAAAAGCATGCAAAAATTCATTTGGCTACACACTGTTATCAAGTATCACTGCGAAAAAACACACTCTTTATGAAAAAATAGCTGGTGGTTTCAAACTTTTGCATGAATAATATATTTTTTAATTATTTAAATGGCTTACGCTGTAAAACGAGCATGAATGTAATCTGTATACTTTGAATGCTCAAAACAAACGAGAATAGTCGGTTTTTGTCTATAACCCTGCACTTTTTGGAGCGTTTTGGAGTTTATTACATGCGTTGAGGTTTCTTACGTAATAAACGTAAGATACATGTTTCTTACGTAAATTACTTACACGTCGCTCGAAATACGAAAATTTACCAACCCCGCCAAGAATATATAATTCTCTTGTCCATTGAATGGAGTTTCAGTAGTGATGGGATACTGGAAATCAAACACGATGGCCTCATGTTCCATCCGAACACGCTTCTAGAAACTTTTCTAGATAAAAAAAAGAAGAAGTTCGCATTAAAATGCAAATGGCATGACTTACCGTACACAAAAAAAGCCTGCACAACTTTTATCGTTTCAAATGAGTGCTTACTGAAGCTCCATGTTAAAAAAACAAAAAGAAAAAGAAGAAGAGGAAGAGAAAGAAGAAATTGCATGATTCTGAAAGCAACAAAAATTGCAACAGAGAAAAAAACTTTTAAAATAAAATATTAAAAAAAAATCATGTTTTATTTAACTATTACAATAGTTACTTGACCAATACTTAATCTTTCTTCCTATTTGTGGATACACACACGGAAGAAAGGTTTAAATATTCGCTACGCCCAATTTTTTTCTTTAAAAAAACAAAATTTGAGATTTCTCAGACAAAATTTATTTTTCGAACCTCCATAATGTATGTAAAATGGAGGCGCCGAAATAAATGTTGTCTGAGAAATCTCAAATTTTGGTTTTTTGGGCGTAGCGAATATCTTAACCTTTCTTCCGTGTGTGTATGAATTCCAAATAAAAAAGCTTGACTTCAACGTATTGTTTACGATTGTCGACGTGGCCGGAAAAGAGAGTGAAGACGAGGTATCGCAGGAACAAATTAAAGATTGCCAGTTTATATCGAAAGACCTGAACAACATGCGAAACTATTTCCAAAATAAATTGGCGAAAACGCAAATTGAACTCGTCGGAACTCTGATGGCACAGCTCAAACCAGTGCTGGACAAATCGGATGTTTTGTTTTTGTTCACTGCAAAGTTGCAACAAACAAACACCAATTACGTAGTTGAGTATGTATTTAATTCGATCTGAATCTATTGATTCACATATTTACGTTGCATAACGAGCATATTTCCATGCCACTTTTTTCTTCAAATCAGACTAATATTATTATTATATATTATTAAATTTAACTTGTCTCGCAACCGCATGCGGCAACCTCAAGCAACAGAAGGAAGCTGCG
>NW_022596542.1:0-2105 GCF_009176505.1 Sitodiplosis mosellana | reverse complement strand
AAATGATCTGTCACCAGATTCGAATTGAATAACCTACGGGTTTTCTAGCAATGTATATGTTAAAAAATAGCTCAAAAACAGCCATTTTACGTACGGGAACACCAACCCCTATTTTTTTTTATTTTTCCAAACTGAAAATGGGAATCAGCTAGATTTGAGCCCAATTTAATTTTAAGCTTTTGGGAGCACATACCTTACCTGGAAAAATCAGTTTGGACCACCCTTTTGTGATATTCAAACAATTTATATTGATATTGTTCGGGATGAGCGTATATTTGTGATTCCCAACAAATAGAGTCCAACATAATGTAGGTTGATTTTTTTTTATCGAGATTAGTTTTAATTATAGTACATTCTAGACCACACAAAAAACTGTTTGGTTAATTAGCATTGTCAATTAGTTCAATAAATATTTGATGTATTAAATAGAAATAGGTAGTTGATAAAAAACGTGATATATTTTTATTTGCATGAATAAAAAAAGTCAAATATAGTGAACAACTAGTTGCAGACATGAATTTCGGCTATAAAAGGCAGAGTGTCTTGTAGATATTTAATCAGTGAGTGACGTGAACTTCGAAGAAAATGGTGTTGAAACGAATTTCGGCGCTGCTGGGTAAAATTAATGAAATAATATAATTGAAACAATTGATAATAGAGATGAAATTGTGTTTTCCCATTTGGCCTTAGGTGTGCTCACATTGGTTACTATAGCAAATGCACAAACGGTAATTGTTCCACGGAGTTTTTCTGAAACTCATGCATTTTCTCATTAAAACGGTTTTCTAAGACATTTCAATTTGTTTCAGGCCGTTGACGGCAGCACTTACTGTTCTTCAACTTACGATTGCAGTGGTGTAGCTGCTGGGTCGCATGTAATGTGCGCTTACCCATGGGTAAGTCAATCAGTTCAATGGACTCGCTACAACAAATCTCGAATGGTTTTTACTTTTCCGTACACAACGTGTCAAGGGAAAGTAAAGGAATTGGTCCCGAAAACTTTTTTCGCAAAATTAGCTTAGATCATCATAAAAACTCATGAAACGCGTAGAAAACCACTTTTTGAGACACTTTTCCGTTCGTGTGCCGTCGTTGTCGTCGTTGTCGTTGTCGTAGCTGTTTGTAAACACGATAACTCAAAAAATAATTGAGATAATCAAAATCTGGAAATGCCAAAAGTTTTGTATTCGAAAAACTTAGTTTAAGTTCGAAGATGAGCCATTTTCGATTTGATCCTGGGGTACTTGCCCTAAGAAAAACCTCAAAAAATTGACACTTTTGTATGGGAGGTACCTGTAAATTGACTCTGATGGGCTTCAAACTTTCTGGGATTTCATTTTTTGGAGAAAAAATAAGATTCTGAAATTTTGAAACCAATCAGAATCGATTTCGGGTACCGGGATACAATTTTTTTGAAATTTTGACTAAAATCACCGATTTTTGGACAATTTTGTATGGGAGGTACCCGTTAATCGATTCTGATTGGCTTCAAACTTTCTGGGGTTTCATTTTTTGGAAAAAAAAATAAGATTCTGAAAGTTTCATGTTGATCGCATCTGCAGAAGTTTGATTTTTTGTCCTCAATTTTTGTCGACATTTTCTTGGAAAAAATTGAGGCCCAAAAACCAAACTTTTGCAAATGCGATCAACATGAAACTTTCAGAATCTTATTTTTTCTCCAAAAAATGAAACCTCAGAAAGTTTAAAGCCGGTGGTACGGTTTACGGGTACCTCTCATACAGAATTTTCGAAGTTTTAGTTAAAGTGACCGATTTTTCACTTTATTTTCATTATTATATTTTCACTGCCTTTATTTCAAGAAAATTCACAAAAAATAACCAAAAGTGCCTACGGACAACGCAGGCCAACGGTACGGAAAAGTTCGGGATTACCAATGTAATTCTTTTTATTTTGCTAAAAAATTGAAATTTTTTCATTCCAATTTTTTCATCAAACTAATCAATCAACTTTTGCATCCATGATGAATAGATGAAAGTGACAAAATGATCATATTTTATGGCAATTTAAGTTGATAACAGTATTTGTTGATTTATTTTTTTTTTGTTAGAACTTTTCATCGAATTGTGCTAGTAACGCAGCATTTG
>NW_022596541.1:0-7561 GCF_009176505.1 Sitodiplosis mosellana | reverse complement strand
TCTTGCGTGGAGTCACCAAAATCATCCATTAAATATTCTTCATTGGTAGGTGAATTAAGCGCATTTAATGAGGCCGTTTCATCGATTTCTATGTTCAGATTCAAAATACTTTGTGGAAGATCCATATTATCCATGATCACACTTATACCGATTGGTTTTTCGAATTGAACTTGAACAACAACTTGTTGCACAAAATGAATTTCACAACTGTGGCAAAGCACGCGGTTTGAGAACTGTCGAAAGTGTACGCGGCTAAGTGACAGTTCAATTCGATTGAGAGAGAAATCCCGTCGGAAAAAATATGTTGAAAGAATATTCTCGAACGATAAAGAATTCAGCAAAAATGTCGTTACCGGAAAAAATCCGTGGGAGGGTTTACACGTGGTGAATAAAATTTTCCGGCGGAAATTTTTTTTTCCGTCGGAAAAAAAATTTTCCGCCGGAAAATTTTACCTGTGCTTTTTAAATGGAACATGCGAAATCCCGGCGGGAAACTCAGCGTGTAAACGCGATTTTCCGCCGTGTAAACTAGGCTTAATACGGATTTGAATAAACATAGATTCTTCTTATAAGATAAGGAAGAAAACGAAAATACATTTTCGAAGATTATTCACGTGTTTTTTTCGTCTGTTGTTTAAATGCTCAACTGCAGCTACTTTACTGTATGTTCATATTCAATTTTGATGCGCTGCTATTTTTTCTTCAAAATACTAAGATTATGAGCGATATGTTGAGTGATTCCTTGCTATTGGAGCTCACATGAATACACATCGATCCGGTGCGGCTACAGTATCAATAAGACGTGACTGTCGGAAGAACGGATTGGTGATGGCTTCGGTTTGTGTGCGCAGGATTTCGACCATATCATAGTCGAATTTCTTCCCATCCAGACTTTGTTCAATTTCCAAGTACACCGTCAACTTATGGGCACTAACCAACTTCTTTCACTCCACCGCGATAGGAAATTTTGGCAATTAATTTATACTTTATGATCTAAATATTTTGGTCGTAGAATATTCAAAATTAATCCTGATGCTTTCCGCACTGAAAAGGCAGAAGAAAGAGAGATATCGGATGAACAAACAAAAAAAACAGTGTCGAAATGTCAAAAGGCATATTTTTTTTCATTAGAAACAGTATGCCGACCAATTTAAATCGGGCAGTTAAACACAATAACTTGGACACCATTTGCGAAAGTAAAGATATTGATTGTTTATTGAAAATCATCATATAATAAAAATCTGCCGAGTCAATCGAGATGTCGGTAAAAGTGAAAACTTATGATAACAACAACAACAACAACAACAACAACAACAACAACAAGAAATGATTTTTAAATCCAAAATCATTGCTTAATATTCTTTCATAGGGTAGCGACATCTGTTTTTTTTAAATATATAAACCGTCTCCATATACTTAGGAGTGCGTCCAGTAATATGTCAAAAGAGTTTGACATCATAGATATTATTGGTGATGACTATACTTACAGTAGCACGACGAACCCAATTCGTTACATTTTGCTTGAATTTTGTAACATTTTCAATTGGAATTTTTTCCACAGTCTCAATCTCTTTTATCAAATCATCCCAAGCCTTGCCTTGGCTTTTTCGATCGACTCGACTCGTGTATTTTTCGTAGAGACGGCTAGAATATTTTAGACAATATTCTAAAATGATTTTCTAGAAGCATTGAAATTTTAGTAAGAGAAGTTTATTTTATTCAAATATTTTAATTATAATTACCTTTTGTTCTTCCGTGTAGTTGATTTTCGATTTGTCCGACATTTTATTTTTTTTTTATTTTAAAAAATAGCAGTGATTCGATAATGTTCACACTTGACGAAAAGAAATGGCTCAATGACTGTTTGAGGAATTGAAATATGAAAGACCTAGGGGCTTTTAAGTCAAAATATACATTCGTATTTGTGTGAATATTTCGTGAATATTGCATATAATCCGTGTATATTATTCACCATATTCACAGAATATACACAGCATGTAAAAAATATGTGTTTACGGCAATGTCGAATCTTTGTTACCGATCGTGAATATGAGGTGTATATTTCATGAATATCGTGTATATTCCGTGAATATGGTGCATATTTTGCCAGTATTGTGAATATTTCGTATGACTGTCATCTATGGTGTATATTTCTTGGATGGAATATACATGGAAGCCCCTAGTGAAAGACACATAACAAAAATGGTCGGGTACAAAAAGAGAGTCATAATGACATAGTATGACCAAAAAACCGAATGGAAAAAAATCGTTATGTTGGAAAATTAATTCGGACTCAAGTGATAATGGGCATGTAATGCTCAATTTATTGCAAAATATTCGAGCAATTGTCGTTGTCGTTCAATGGCTACAACGTTTCCAGCCACATCGTGTTGGTTTGGGTTTCCATCATCAACTGCCTCATTGGGTTCGCCATTCGCAATACGAAATAGCTCTTCATCATAATCGTACGATCCATGCTTGAAAAAATTCTGCATGTTATGCAATGTTATGCATGCATATATAGCAGTACTGACTCTCTGTGGTGTTACAAAACGAAATCCATAGCGAAGACAATAAAACTGTTGTTTTAAAATCCCAATTGCACGTTCGACCATAAAACGAGTTTTGCGATGCTTGCTTAAATAATCTTCAATTGCATTTTGTAAGTGAGGGATATTCCTGTTTGGTTCTCGTATCGTCGGAGTCATCAACCAACTCGTAGAAGGATACGCCGAGTCTCCTAAAATAATTGATCGATTATCGTTCCCAGGTCGCCATCCATTCATCTCCCAATTTTGCCATAGTGATGAGATTCGAAGTGCTCGGGCATCGTGAAAACTTCCTGGACTTCTAGCCGAAGCAAAGAAGAATTCATGGCTTGGCCCAGATACCAAAAGTAAATTTATAGAGTGTTTGTTATCACGGCTCACATATACGGCTTCATCAAGGCCACTTGGACTATTAATACGTATCAGTGTCCCATCGATACAACCCATTACAAACGGAAATCCTGCCTTTCGTGCAAATCTGGCTGATATATCATTTGGGTTCGTTGGCCAGCGTACATATTGTGGCATGAGGTGATGCATTATTAGACGGCAAACGAGGTGTACGCATTTGCAGACAGTTGACTTTGTCACACCAATAGAATAACCATTTAAATGATATACCGAACCGTTGCCCAAGAAATGGAGTGCAATTAAAATTTGTTCTCGAACGGATAACGCATGGCTTCGATGTGTTTCCCTTTGAATAAATTGTCCAATGTGCCTTTCTATGCATTCGACGACCTGTCGATCAACTCGAAAACTCTCACGAAACAATTTCGGTGTTGGTAGATTGAAATTTATTCGCGGATGATAATTACGAACTCGGTAATTGATATCCACTTCGTCATCATCATCATCATCGAAAAACATCAGAAAACGATACCGATTCCTATTCTAAAAACAATAAAAAATTTCATTGAAATAGTGCTAATCATAAAATAAACATAAGCCTCATCATGATCTTTTTTTCTGTGAATATGTCAAATATGTCGAATGAGAAAACAATATACTAGTAACGATGACATAAAGTGACAAAATACGTTTAAATAATTTCGGTGACTAAATATGACCATACACGATAGAAAAATTCTTTTCCAATAATATTTGAGAGGTTCAATTATTTTTAAAGAAACGTACTATATTTTGAATTCGGTTTAAAGATCACATGAATTGTCAGTACAATTTTTTTATTAATTCGGAAGTAATTAAATTTTTTTAAATTAAATTAGTAAATTAGTTTTGTCGATATATTATGAACTCACTAGTAGTGATAAAGTAATGTGTACTTTGACTCAGTTATTAATTTGGTTACGGTGTGTACATTATTTGAATCGGATTTTTTTTGGATTGGGTTTATCAATTGAGCAAAAAAAATCGTTATTTTCTAACTCTACTTTCTCTTTCGTAAATTGTATTTGGTGGTGTTGCGTTGTTTGATAGGCACGGTATTGGTCCAGTCCGAAAAATCACCAACTAGCGCTTTTGTGATTTGTTGCTGTGTAAGTCGTGTCATACGGACTACTGGGAAATTAGCCGATGGTTCGTCTTGGATCGTGCGTCCACGTCTTTCAGTAATGGAACGCTCTTGTCTGGCGGTTGGTTATGCTTCGATTGCGCGACTCTCTCTTCCGATTGGATGAATAGGCGGTCTACTACGTATGGCATTTTTCAATGAAATACGCATTTCGTCTTCAGCTCGAGCGAACTTCACATTGCTCTTATAATGCTTTTCCACAATAGCCTTTGATGCTGAAATGGGAAATAATTTTCCGAAACCGATCCACGACCTAGAATATCGCAATTTTTTTAGAATTTCACTTTGAAATTATTTAACAAAAAATTAAAATTGATCATACAATTTTAACCAATCGAGAATTTTTTTAGAATTTTTTTTCAAACGAAACAAATACTTGCCATTGGTTTTTCCAGCCAAAAAATTTTACGCGTGCCATGCGTCCCCGAATTGCTAGAATTAATGCCGGCCAAGGCACGTAGAACTTCATTTTCGCGTATACGCACTCACCAATATGAAATTTTTGTTCAACAATTTCCATTATGGTTTTTGTAAGTGTAATAACACCAAAAACGACAATGAACAACGAAAAATAAATTAAAAACGAATAGTCGAAATTCATAACACCTCTTCTTGTTAATTCAAAATTAAATTAAGAATGGATTATGATAATTTTGATCACTTCGGTCCTGTCGTTGGTGATTGGTCGCAACAATAGAAAATAGTAAGCGAAAAGTCAGCAATATTTTCATTTTATGTCATCAAAGTGTTTATTTTGTCATCATGACCATAAGCTAATTTGTATGACAAATATGAAGTTAGATTGTAATTTCAAAGCATTAATTCAAAGTAATTAAAATATCATTCGTATTTTTTTTTTTTTGTTTGTTATTTATATTTTTTTTTCTCAAACGTGAATTGTTATTTATAATATTTTTACGACAGTCGTAATTAACATTCAAGAAATATTTTGAATTTAAAACTATGAAAAGTGTTCGCGAATATTGACGTAAGAGTATAATCGATTCAAATAATAATGAAAAGTTCACATATTCTTCGAAAAGATTCATGTGAATTGTTCAAAGAGAACAATTCATCACAAAATTTGAACAAATTCACATTGCAATTACATTGCAGTTTTTTAAACATACTCGAATGAACTTTTCACTGATGAAAAGTTCATTTGTTTTCGAAAAACAGGCCCCAGATCGGACCATCAATATATTATATATATTTAACTGGACCGAAATATTTGGTCCGAAAGTGTAGCAAATGTAAAAAGATATTTTAAGACGAATTTGAGAGAGTGTTTCACGAAAAATAAAACGATTTATCTAGTTTGGACATCCAAAATGTATCTGTTTATAATTGACATAATTACTTGGATTTTTCTTGGTCGATGATAGCTTGTGTGCTTATTTTGAAGGATTCTGTACCACCTAACTTATTGATTTTTAGAACTCTGTTCTTTATATCACGCAAAAGTTTACAATTCAATAAAAATTGTTCATGATTTCCAATGCAAGTGTGAGGTTTTGAATTTATTGTTGGTTGGCAAATGTTTTCGGATATTTCAACCATTCGTGATGAACACTTTTGTTTCTTATAATTATAACAAATATACGTTTTTTGTCCAGCTTTATTTTTCACATTTTGCACATACATCAATTTTTGTTTTGGTACATAAATACATTTACTTTTTTTTTTATTCCACAAACATTTTCAAATTTGAATTTTTTTTTTTGTGGTTCATTTTTTTCCGATATTTATCATCGGTGATACTTATCGAATATTTATTACACAAATTATGATTTTGGACAGGATTATTAATTAGGGAGCCGTTAACGGAATTTTTACAAAACTTTTTTGGTGGATTTTCGTTATCTTCATCTAATGGACGTTTCTTTACACTAATTGTATCAAATTTGATTTTTTTTCCATGATCCATTCTCTAGCCGGCACTCTTCAACAGTATTGCGTTTACGTTTTTTTTCAACATTTTCATTATTTTTGAATTCACGAAACTTTTTGCGTGAATTTCTGTCATCATCAATAAATGGACGTTTCATTTTTGGCTAGAAAAAGACTGAATATACGACAAAAACACATAAAATTATACTAAGCTACCATGGTTTCACCATTCTATAATGATGCAATTTATGAAACAAATCTTTGACAGATGAAATTTGATTCTAACCTTCATTTTTTGTACTTGGAAAAGTACAGATAAATCCCGTGTATCATCTACACTTGTATTGTTTTTTACATTGAAGGGCGTTGTACGCACCTTAACATTCACAATACAAACTCAATGCGAGTGGAGACGCCTGATGAAAAATGGCACAGATTGCTAGTGCTAAGGATTATCTGTACTTTTATTACGGACATTTAACGCATTAAACGTAAACGTCATAAAACGCTGCGTGAGCTAACATTGTATCTATTGAAATGGGGAAAGCATTGATGTGCATAAGCCAAGATGTAACGCAAATGTTTAAATTAAATCTTTTTCGGGTTCACATTCACATTTACAATCCATCTCTAAACTTAAGCCCAGTTCTATAAATACTTACAATTGCATTTATGATCTACACTACGAAGTACTTATAATACTTGTTGGAGACATTTCACGTTTCTCGTTTGAATGTGTTGATAGGTACATTCAATCGATACATTCAAGCAATATTAAATGATGTATGGCGCCCAAAATACACTAATTTAATTCCTTGTCCAAGAATTTTCAGACATATGTTTGTTCGAAATAATCCAAATCGGCATATTTGAGTTTCTAGGAAAAGCTTTTCAATAATTGATTACACTTATGACAACTAGTATGAAAAACTTATCTACAAAATGCATAGACAAAAATAATGAAAAAATCATTATTTATAAATGAATATGTGTTTGAATTTGATAAATCCATCGAAAAGTATTCTATTTTTTACCAAATTCGACAATGGTCCATGGCTGTCCATGGCTGTCCAAAATTAAACCTTTGACGAACATAAAAATGTGTACGAATTTATTCAGTACTATGCATTTTTTGAGTGAGAAGTGTCCACGATGAATTTGGACTGCACAGGAAAGAGATATATAAGATTGAAGACATTCAAAAATGTCCATTAAAAACTGATAAATTGGCAGAAAGAAAATATTTTTTCCAGAAAATATTTGTGAGAGTTTTCAAGTTATCTTTATGGACAACCTATAGAAGTGCGTATAGAAGTGTTTTGTATTAAGTATTTTGGACGCATATGATCTGGGTTTACATTTGAATTTATTCAATTTCAGTATTTTATTCAATATTTATAATCATTTCAAAGCTGATAGAAAAAATTCAAAATTCTGTTCAATAAATCAACATCTGCTGGAAATTGTTAATTACTTAACAATAGAAGAGTGTATGACAGGGCCGTAGCCAGGATTTTTCCCAGGAAAGTGTGGTTCCACTTTACCAAGTGATAGCTTGCCCCAAAAAAACAACTATTTCGAAAAAAAA
>NW_022596540.1:0-1303 GCF_009176505.1 Sitodiplosis mosellana | reverse complement strand
ATGCTGATACTAAAAATTCCTTTCACAGGAGGACAAGAAGTAGTATACAAGTAAATTCAATTGAAGTATTCGTGGAATCCGCTGCTGTTAAATCCCTTATGAGTGTTGATAAAGTTATTATGTTCCAATCAATGGGTAAAATCATAAAGACTTTTCTAGAATTGAAAAGCAATCCATTGTCATATTTAGTGAATAAAAATATTACCTTTAGCTAAAAACGGGTTATTTATTATTTAATCACTAAAACCATAACCGTTTCACTATTTTTTAATGGTAGTGGTGTAATAAAGAACGCATTTGGTGAAACGGCTTACAGAGTCATTTCAAAACGAAACGCGGTTGAAAATTTGGAAAAATGACACCATTTAATATATTGGAGTCAAAAAACATGATTGAAGATGTACTTTTGATTCAATATAAACGTTCGTAATTTATTCAAAAATTATTAAAATTAGGAATAAAATTATGATTCCAATAGACTATAATGTTGAAAACATAAATGCAATATTAGATTTACGTTTAATCAAATTATATTTTCTTCTTTTGAAAAACCATGGAATCGCTTTACGCATCTCAACCTTAATTCAAGCCGTTCACATATTTGTATTCTATAAAATAAACAATATTTTGTTCAATTTTTTAAAGCTCAAGTAATAAAATGAAAAAAAGGTGATAGCAGTGACCACGCAAAACCATATGGCAAAGGTAAATAGTTGCCGAATAAGATACGAATCAATGAAAAAAATGGGTATGCTATCGTTACAAAAAGCTACCGAGCGTAATTTTTTAATCAAATCGAGGCATCAATAGAGACTTTGAGTTGCCCTGTGTGAATGTATATATTTAAAACTGATTTTCCGTCTGTCTGTCTGTCCTCCTTTTTTTTATTTTTATGATTTTCTAATTCTTGGTTTTGTTAATGAATATGCGGTTAGAGTTCTCGCGGCTTAAATAGCAGATTCACATATCAGTTTTGATTTTCGAATTGAATTTTCAAAAGTTTGAAGAAACAATTTTTTTAATTGTTTTTCGATACAACGTACATTAATGTGGATTGATGACAATGAGATAACATATGCGTATTATTGTAAAAGAGATTTTATTTCATGTAAAAATAAATAAATAAATTGAAATAAATCATAATTCGCGTCAAAACAAACAATACATGCGTGAAATTTGTTTTGAATGAACGAGACTTAAAATGAGGTACATGTCATCAGCACCGCCCGGAAATAGTGCTGGTAAACCATAACATATAAAAAATAGTGCTCGAATAGTGTTGTCGATTGCAATTGGTCCCATG
>NW_022596539.1:0-1179 GCF_009176505.1 Sitodiplosis mosellana | reverse complement strand
TATTGCTTATCCCTTATCAGTTCCGCGAAAAACGCGAAAAACCGCGATAATCGCGACATTTTCCCACCTCGTTTTAGTGAAGCCGATAAGAAGTAAGAGACTTGCTTCTTCGGCAGAAATGTAGAGCAGGTCGAATACTACAACTTTGCTACAGACACCAAGTCGTTATCTCTTATCAGTTACGCGAAAAAATGATAAGAAAAAATTCGCGGTTTTCGCGGTTTCCGCGTAGCTGATAAGAGATAACGACTTGATGTCTATGGCGAAGTTGTAGTACTCAAGCTACTCTACAACTTCGCCGAAAACCATCTTGTTATCTCTTATCAGTTTCGCGGAATACGCGAGAAACCGCTGAAAACCGCGAAAAAAACGCGTTTTTTCTTATCATTTTTCAGGGAACTGATAAGAGATAACGAGATGGTGTCTATGGCAAAGTTGTAGCTCTGGTCGAGTACTATGATTTGCCACAGACCCCAAGTCGTTATCAGTTACGCGAAAAAATGATAAGAAAACATTCGCGTTTTTCACGGTTTTCTGCGGTTTCTCGCGTATTCCGCGAAACTGATAAGAGATAACGAGATGGTGTCTTTACCAAAGTTGCAAAGCAGCTTAAGTACTACAACTTCGCTACAGACTCCAAGTCGTTATCTCTTATCAGTTACGCGAAAAGCCGCCAAAACCGTAAAAAACGCGAATTTTTTCTCATCGATTTTTCGAGTAACTGATAAGAGATAACGACTTGGTGTCTGTAGTGAAGTTGCAGTACTTGACCAGAACTACAACTTTGCCATAGACACTATTTCGCTATATACTAATTACTTCTAAATCACTTCGAGAAATAACGGTTAACTTATGCATCACATTGGCAGATTTATCAGCTTGCTCTTTCTCTAACAAAATTTCTGCTATGGTTGTGTAGTTCAAATAAACAGAATTTAAGGTGTTGTACACCGTATTCCAACGAACATCAACATATTTCTTCAGTTTGGGGTGGCATTTCTCTCCCAAACCAGAATTTCGAATGTACGATACGAGCGAAGAAGTATTTTCGATTATTTGTTTCACTGGCGCAATCGAACACATGTGTCCAACAACATTATTCAATAAATGACAGTAGCAATTTATTCTTTTGATGGTGTCATCGTCCTCAAACTTTACGTTTGTGCCTCTGCAATCAAA
>NW_022596538.1:0-1298 GCF_009176505.1 Sitodiplosis mosellana | reverse complement strand
AATCTCGCATTTATTGTATACAGAATACGAAGTGTGAATTTGTAAAGTGCCGTGGATTTCATGCGGCAAAATTCAGTACTAATTGGTGTGACTTAGCTGTAAGAGATTTCGACATATTATGAAATACCGCGAAATTACACCAATTGGTACTGAATTTGGCCGTACGAAATCCACGGCGCTCTAAAATTGTTTCAAATTTGACAGAAAACGGGAGGCGACAACACATTCAAATATTGTTTTTTTTTTATTGGATAATTTTGACTTGAATCAAAATTTTTCATCAAAAGTCATGGTCAACAACAAACCAAGAGGCGGTCAATTTGACACATTCACGATTATTGTGTGCTCATGAAGAAAAAACTAAACAAAATATGCCATGTACCCATCCGATTCTTTACTTCTAACTTATTTAATTTGATTACGTCTCGTTATGCTCTATTGTCAGAACTATTATCTCTTTTATTATCAGTGAGTGAATCACCTCTTGATCATCTGATTTATTTACGGCTTGCACAAGCCAAGTAACAAAATTGGACATTAAAGTGGACCTTAGCTAATATCTCAAGAGTTGGTTAAAAATTCCAAAAATATCATTTGAACTCCCGATCCTCCTCCTTCTAGCTACACCACTGACTCAGATTACTACATGGCTAATGGATAGTTCTTCATATTCATTTGAAAAAAAAAAACGATACACCCTATTCGGTAGATTTGCAGCATACGTGTACGAGTCGCAAATAGAGTAAGAAAGATTGAAATTATTGATGTAGGATGATATTAAATAAGTTTTTTTTCCTTCGAACTTGCTTTTGATACATTCATTTCAACTTGAACCAGAGACTGAAATATTTGGAATCTCTCTCTTCTTCTTATTGTGAAATTCACTTTTGTTTCATGTGACTCCAAGTTTGTTCTCTTCAGAATTGTGTGCCTTTATTGCAAATTTGAATACATTGTTATGCAATAAACTCATTCGATATATGTTATTAATTTCTTGGAAAACTGGAGAATTTGTACATTTTTTTCTTTCAAATGTTCTTCAACGAGAGCATGTTTGGTTAAATAAAATACAGCTCTTCATTGCTCCATTTATGACCAGATATCTGTGAACTTCTACTGAATTATTCGAGTACAATTTCCTTAGAATATAGACCCTGTATTAATTTAAGTCATGCTAATAAAGTTGTCTTCAATGTTTATTTCGTGGTATAATTGCCACAATTAAATTGTGTGTTGATTATAATAGATTATAAAAAAAATCAAATAAAAATATGTAAGAGTTTTTTTTTCAATTTCCA
>NW_022596537.1:0-1296 GCF_009176505.1 Sitodiplosis mosellana | reverse complement strand
TCACAATTTTTCGAGTAGTCTGAGTGTGTGTTTTCTGCTGGTTTAATAATTTTTTCGGCATTCATATTGAATTGACTCTTGGCATATTCATCATTTGTAATTGGGATGTATTCGTTGTTATTAATATTGATGAGTACAAAATGGATTGAAGGTACGATGATGACGTTATATCCATTGATTGTTGTGGGGACAGGGATAATTTGAAATGTTGTATAATGTTCTCGTTCGATGATTGGGATTGTAATTTTAATCATCATTTCGTTTCCGTAAAGAGAGGTGGATATTGTTGAGAATTTGAAAACGTGTAATGGGTTTTCGGTGTCTATGTTTATTGGCAGTTTTTGATTTTCTGGAATTTTTAAGGAGATTTTCTTTAAGTCAGATGCTAGTTTTTCATGGTCGATTAATTGGGTAATTTTCCCTGAAATGGAACTTTCCAAACTTTTTATTATGTGCTGTGATAATCTTTGATGTTCCATCATCATGAGGTTTATTATCATTATTGATTCCCTAACTGCATTATCTAATTTTAGTGTGTGTTTCATGTTACTAGTTATATTATTTAGTTCAATGATTTGTTCTTGTAATTTGATTGAGGTTTTATTTGAGATAGAGAGAGTTTCTTTAATCAATGTTATTTGTTGGTTGGCTATGTGTTTGATCCTAGTTGTTTCATTTCCGAGGTCTTTAATTTCAGTTGCGATTTCACGAGCATTGTCGGTGGTCATTAGTCCAAACATCCAGCTGTAAAAATTTTCCATGAATTCGATAGATCTTTTTTGTCGGTTTTGGAGTTGATATGCTTCGATTTCATTTTCGTCACGTTTTATATGTTCCAATTGGGTTTGAAGATGTTGTGTAAGCAATTTGCAATGCACATGATTTTTACAGTATTGTGCAACACCATTGATACCTCTTTCGATATTGATGCTCAAATTTTTGTATTCAGAAATATCTTCATGGTAAACTATGGTGTGTATGTCATATGAAATTCGAGCTTTTGAGAGTCTAACGAAAATTAGTCCTGTTCTATGGTTGCGTTCTTCAAATTCCAGTGTATTGAGATTTTTCGGATGATGTTTCGTTGTCCACTTGGACATTATTTGTTAAAATTTTGTTGATTGTTTTAGTATTTGATTCATGTTTCTTATCCGTTGTAGTATATACGTTTTTTACTTTTCTTTCATCGAATTGTTTCATTTTCATTGTATAGTAATTCATTGATGATAGTGTGTCTTCGTTATTTTCTTTATCTGAACTATCAGAATCAATTTTTTCAGAGTTGTTTTTATTATT
>NW_022596536.1:0-2110 GCF_009176505.1 Sitodiplosis mosellana | reverse complement strand
GAGCAAATGTACAATGGATGCTTTTATTTTCTTCCCTTTCACTCTCCGAAAGGCTTCCGCAATCAAATGAAAAAAGAAGAAAAAAGAACGCACTTGGCTCCACAAAAAGAGCCCGATCAACAAATCCAATAGAAAAATAAAACAAGATATGTGATTTAACAAGTATACGCTGCAATAATTCTCTATCTCCGGAATTATCTGTATCTCTCTCTCGGCTCGATTCCATATTCAGGCGGCGATTTTTGTTTTGTTTCCTCCGATTGAAAGAATTCAAATAAACACTGAAACGCGTTCAATCCTAATCTTCAATTCAAATCGTAAACATTTCGTCTGTGCATTGAGTGAGCAATTTACAATATTTGCCATCTTTTAATTCTCGCTTCGCTGATATAGCAAAGTGGATTGAACTGAAACGATGATGGTTGCACGTTACAAGAGGTGATGGTTAATAGAGGGACGGATAATCGAGATCGTACTGTATATTTTCAGAATACGCAGGGATAGTAAATTTATATATTCCAAATTCCATAAAGATTTAAATTAAATTCACTACAGACAGACTAACATTCAATTTCGGAGAGTCGCGAAGCGACTTTCCCGCTAGTACAGAATAAATGATAAAAAATAATCTAAATTTCAATCTGGTTCGAACAGTGTTGGTTGCTCTTGTTCACTTTCAGATGAAAGAAGAATTTGGTTCACTCTAGAGTATAGAGTCTACGCGGGTGGGTTCGATTTTTCTTGATACAGCGTCAGACGTCAATGCAGAAAGAATTATTTTTCTTGGTTATAATCTACTGAAGATTTATGCACGTAAAGGGATAATTGCATGCAAAATCCCACTGTACAGTTTTCACTGGATGGCAGCACTTATTTAGTTCTAAAACGTTCAATTGACAGTTTACTGTGCGACATGGAAAAACAGCGGCAACACATGCTCGGACTCACCATAGTGAGGGCACGGTCTATTTGTACGATAAAAATCCTACAAAATTTACGTTTAGCCTCACAGGCTATTCGTACGGTGAATTTCAGAATTTCGTACGAATAGATATAGAGACTAAACGTACGGATCGTACGAATAATTTTTCTCCGTATGTTTAGTCTCCATGTCTATTCATACGAAATTCTTAAATCCATCCATATAAACGAAAAAAATGATTCTGTTTCGAAAAATGGTAGCAATAAACAAAAAAACAACAACAACAAACCAATTTGATTTCTCATTTTTGGTGAATTGTGTTTGGGCTGCAAATCATGATTGAAATCAAACTGATTGAATGTACTGTCTTCAAGTGCAAAAATCAACTCGGTCTGTCTGCGTGAACGATGTTAATTGCTAATTCGGCAATTTTGGGTTCAAAACAATCGATTGTAGACCGATCAACTCGTGAAATATATATTTCGTGAGTGTGAGTGTGTTCGTGAGCTAAATGTTTGTCGTTGTCACACAGATTTACACTGATAGGGTTACATAGCATCGTTCAATTTTGCAACCGCATGTTTTAGTCACAATGTAATTCCGGAACATTCGTTCCATAGCCGTCAACCGAATCACAAGCAAATTGTTCACGCGCATATAGTTTAGTTAGTAGCCATTTTGCAGTTCATAGAATAAAAAAGTACAGTCACGCTGGCATCATTTTCATAGTCATTTTTTCGGAAAACAATTCGTTCATAGTCAGTGCAATTTCCCTACATTTCCTCAAAGACAAAGAACCGCACAACTCTCACTGATTGTGCTGGGCAAAAGTACTTGATCGATTTGTATTTGCACCTCATTAGACGGCATTTCATCAGAGAATAATAGCCGCACAACTCTCACTGATTGTGCTGGGCAAAAGTATTTGATCGATTTGGCTGTGCGCATCATTGGACGACATTTCCATACTGTTAAACCCCAATTCGAACGGAGATCTCAGCACGCAAATCATATTGCATTAAATTACACGAAACAGAAGTCAAGTGTTGTTTTATTTTAAACTAAGCGGCCGAACATTGTCTCCGACACAAACACCCACTTCATTTATATAGAGCACCAACTTCACCCCATTTCATTTTCAAGGCAATATGTGTACAAATTTGGAGACACTTGATTGTTGGTCTTGTC
>NW_022596535.1:0-2061 GCF_009176505.1 Sitodiplosis mosellana | reverse complement strand
TATGTTTCGAAATCGGGTGATCGGCTGCTGGGCTGCAGATTATTTGCGGAAGTCTTTGCGATTGCCTCACGATCTTTCTTCATCTCATCGTCAATTTGATGGGTTATTGCTTCGCGTTGCTTTTTGAAAACTTGCTTCTTACACATTCGATCTTATTCGTGGGAGGAAAATTTCAGATGGCGATAATCTCCTCTGTTATGATCGATGATCACGCCACAAATCATAAGACGTTTGCCCACATCCAGCACTACTTCACGATCGCAATCTTGCATTTTTTTACATCTATTCTCCTTTTCTTTCTTAGCGGCAGCAGCAGCATCATCATCATCATCAACAGCTTTCCGTTTGGTGTCGGCTTCGTTGTTGACACTTTGTTGTTGTTGTTGTTCTTTGTTATTGTTGCGACGATGCATCAAAAACGAAATTGATTCGCCGTTGGTGTAGATATGATTGCCAAATACCGCATCGTGTTTACCCTCAATTTCGTCAACTTTAAAGTACTTTCGCCACAATACACGAAAACGTTTTTTTACCCTTGGATCACTACCTGCCTTTGCCTCGTCGTTGGCAATATCCTGTTCGTCTGGATAGTTTTGTAAACGTAGTAATTTCCAGAAGCCCGTGTGACTAGCGCTGATACTCTTCCGGCCGAAATGTGACTCTGGAAACACTTGGAACACTTTTAATCGTGATGGCAATAGCAGATGTGGAATACGACGACGACGACGACGACTATGTGGTGATCTTCGTTGATTATTATCAATTTCTGTTTCGGTTTCCATCTCATTTTCATGTGCTGCTATGTGTTCGGTAAGGCGACGCGCTCTGTCTTCATTCTGTGTGCGATTGTATTGCTGTAGCGTATAGAAGAATGGCACATACTTGTACCATGGGCCTCCGCTCATTGAGCCCGAATGTAGATCTTCAAAGTAATTATAGCCATAGTTTTTGATGTTGAACTTAATCGGTTGCAATTTATTATTCAGTTGTTCAATCAGTTTTTGGGCTTTGTTTTCGTTCAGCGGCGGGGCGACTTGTACTACTTCGTCTTTTGGCGGCTTCAAATGTCGCATCGCTAATTGTACCCACTGGCGATATATCTTGTTGTATTTCATCTGTTTGATTGTGGTTGGTTTCTGCACATCGGCTGGTAATTTGAATACGTTGCCATCATTGTAAATTACATCGATGTAAATGAAATGCCATAGCAATTTCTGGATCCATTTGTAACCATGGACGCATATGCAATTCATGAACATGGTTCGATGTAGATGGAAAGCATCATTGAAGATACTCTGAAATCCAATAGTGCTGGGTGGTGCTTTTATATTAAAATCTGTGATGCAGTCTTTAACGGTTTTATCAAGTTCGAATTGAAATTTAGTGCGTGGATTTTGTTTACTTGGATCGACTCCACCCTCTCGGACTCCATTAAAACACTTGTTAAAGTAGTCTCTACCGCAACCGCCACGACGCCAGAACTCATTTACAATTGTTTGGACATTTCCGCTGGTCAAAATTCGCATCAACTTGCAATGCACATTGAGGTATGCTAATTTGACCAGGTGGCTCATTTCGTCCACAACTTGATTGATGGTTTGCAAGAAATTTTCTGCTCGATCATTGGCTAAGTTGATGGCTTCTTTTAGCCGCATTTTCACCGTGAAAATATCTTTGTTTTCTGCTACTATGGCATCAGTCCGTGCATTGTATTGTTGTTTCTTTTTGCGGAGCCGTCGTTTTTTTACTTGTTGTTGTTGCTGCTGCGGTTGTTGTCGTGGCTGCGATGCTGGTTGGCTTTGTGCTGGCTGGCGCCTGATGCTTCCTTCAGCTGATTCTCCTTCTCCGCCTTCTTCTCTTGATGCATCTCTGTTGGAATTATCATCATCATTTGTGTCGTTGTTCATCGCTGTTGGTGGCTCTGCGGCCGCCGCCATCGCTCCTGCTGCCGCAATTATAGTATTCTTCGTTGATAGAACAGCATATACACTTCATTTGGATTGGGTCGCGTTTGTGTATTAGAAGACACAATGGTATCGTTGAATTCAGTATAAATGATAT
>NW_022596534.1:0-1855 GCF_009176505.1 Sitodiplosis mosellana | reverse complement strand
CATGTTCCTACTATTGTGATTACCGCATAATTTACGAAAAGAGCATGGTTTTGAACGAGGCGAGAACTGAAAAAACTGCTTGCATTACACTGAGAGATTTCCAAATGAGAAAAAAAAAATATTTCAAGCCTCACAATGAAATACCACGTTTGTATAAATATAGCAATCACTTGAAGAGAAAAACTCAAAAAAACGTGTTTCAATAAAAAAAAAATATTGTAATATTTTGGACCCGGTAAATATAAATTAAATAAAATTTTTGCGTTTTCACGTGTTTTCATCAACATGAATAACTGCGACAAATGTCACTTCATGTTGTCATTGAAACAATCGGAACGTGGAACGTCAACAAATGAACTGACATTTGTTCGCAATTCTTTAGTTACTCTTGTGTTGACAAAAACACGCAAAAACACGAGAAAAATGTTTGATTTTACGTTTTAAAATAACATGATTAAATTCTTGCATTGATTTTTTTTTTTCGCGCTTTTTAATAAAAATAAATTGACACATGTATATATTTGTATATAAGCTTTTGAATTTGACGTACGTTGTGCTTGTAGTACTTGTTCTTGCACCAGTTGGCGTTGACGTAAGAAGGCATAGCGTCGTCAAATCAGTTGGGGCTAAGCAGATCAAATCTCTTTTGGTCCATCAAATTGATTGAATCATTTGCACGTAAATCAACAATGGCAACGCACAGTCTACTAGTGACTGAAGCGTACGTTTCAGCCTCATCATCAACCTCGCTACCACTTTCGATCATATGCACGGCTTCATCAACTTTGGAATCGATGCCAAGCGACTGCACATTCTGTGCAGGTGGCACCAGATCTTGTCGCTGGGTTGCACGGCTTTCATTGCCTTCGTTGGAACCAATCGACTGAGCGTTTGATTGCTCAGGTGGTACCGTGATGACATTTTCAGCAGATGAACCAGCAGAAGACTGCGCACAAAATTTTTTACCTTTATGTTTCTTTTTGGTACCAGTCGACTGTGTGTTTGATGAGGTGGTACCTTTGAATCGGTATTTGATTTGGTGACAGTCGATCAACGGCCCAGTTTGTTTGGCTATTGAGCGCTAGGAGGTGTGCCGCCGGTCTCTCGGCAATCTTTTGGGAGTCGAGTCGCTTGACACACGATCTTTTGCAATTTTGGCGAAGGTACGATGATGTTTTTTACGAGAACGGTTCGCTTTACGCTCAGTTACATTTGGAATGAGCGGTACGGAAGAATTGAGAGTCATTGTGACTTCATTTTTCTGATTGCCAGAACGTTTGATGCTTTGTTCTGGCTTGGAAGACGGAATTTTATCAACGGTGTTCGCATTTGTGGTCAAACTTATTAGTACATCTGTCAATTTGGTGTTGTGATGCACCTCATTGCCTTCTCCACTCTGTTTGCACGTCGAATCGGCGGTCAAACTTTTTGGTTCATCGGCCGAATTGATGTTTTGACGCATCTAAACGCCTTCTCCACTCTGTTTGCTGGACAACAATGTGTTTTCTTGCGAAGCGGTTGGAGTCGTCACCGTAATACCGTCGTCAGATTCACTTAAAACCATATCCTCACTCATCTTTAGCTACAATTTCACTAAAACAGAAAGAAAAATTGTTAAAAGTAATCACAAAAATCTTTCACTCGAAATTGAACGAAAAGAATTTAATTGGATTGAAAAAACGCTGGATAAAAACACTTCACGGTTTGACAGCGAAAACAATGTGCGTGAATGGAACAAAACTCCGCTACAAAATACCAATACAAATGAATGTATGACACTTCACGACGGCGAATTGCCCATCACACAAACTGAACGTTGGTGTTGTCGCCGTATACGGTCGAATGTTCGTCGATC
>NW_022596533.1:0-5761 GCF_009176505.1 Sitodiplosis mosellana | reverse complement strand
TTTGGCTGACCTGACCGTTCTTTGTCTTCCACGTCAAAATCTCCAATTCGGAAGCGTCGAAACCAGTACTCACATGTACTAGACGATGGAGCATTAGAGCTACCATAAGTTTTCAAAAGCAAACGATGACTTTCAGCAGCAGTTTTCTTCGAACTATAGAAGAAAAGTAAAACTTCCCGCAAATGCTGTTTTTTCGGCACGTATTTTGACATGATTGTAAGTGAAAAAAATTATGTTGTTTACGCTTTGGTAAAATAACACCTACTGAAAACTAATGTCAAATGATGTGGCTTTCACGTGAATATAGTTACAGTATGGCCCGATGCGTTATAGTACAAGTTACGCCATCTGTAGTGGAAATTCTTTAAAACTAATGCATACACCCAATATGTCATTTGACATTCAGAATTGAATTCAATTGGTTTACAAAAAAAAAACAAAAAAAATGGCAGCTGTTCAATTTTACCAATATCATTTTGTTTGTGAGAAATTTTTGTTTAAAAATTGCGACATTAAATTCATCAAATTGCTAATAAGAACCAACTATATTTTCGTTCCATGTGCCCATCACACCTTGCTAAATTGATTCTCGAACGATGAATGAATAAATTTGTTTGATATTTTTTTAATTCCATAAACACAAAATCAAATGCAGTAAATTTGTTCCGGCTGTGCAGCACTAGCAAAGAGCTGAGCGAAGCGAAGCAATTCAGCTAGTAATCGAGCAAGTGACCAAACATGAAAATGTATATGAAAGCCGATTGTCAATGGTTCAAGATAATCTAACTAAATGTGTGAAAAAGGATAGACTAACTGAGGCGTTAAACATATTAGTGACGGCCTCAATGACTGCAAAAGTCATCTTTCAATTTATCAAAGAGAAGTTTCACGTCCAATCCAAATATGTCCCTGTTGGTAGCTTTGAGTTAACACATTGACATAACATATTGACCAAAACATTATACAATGAACTTTATTACATTTTTATAAATTTTTTAACCGGTTCTAAGACGATTCCAGTTTTAGCTCTCGATCAAATGAATAAAACAAAAACACGGAAGATGAAAGAAGACACGCAAAACCGATTTGTTGATTGTCAGTTCGTCAGAAACACGAATAAAAACAACATTGACCATTTGTATCTTAAGTTTTTCAAAATAAGTTTAGATTCATTCAAGTAATCATGAAATTTTCGTTTCATCGACGATCAGGCTCATATCAACCCTCGAATGATATGATGCTTCGATTTTATTCCTACTACAAGCAAGCAACATTGGGTCCATGTTCGCAGAAGAAACCACCATTCTGGGATGTTGTGGGCAGGTAAACAAATCAAGCCTTAGTGATATTTTTATGCCTTCTACGATTTTGAACGTTTTTAATACAGGGCAAAGTACGAATCGTACAAAAGTCTTGGAAAGATGTCAAAAGAGCGAGCAATGGAATTATATGTGGATGAGTTGAAAAAAATAATTGAGACAATGTCATATACGGATAATGTAGCTGAATTCATGGGAAGCGTCTCTGAACTGGATGGCATTGATGTTGACGACTTGGAAACTGTTGCTCCAGAAGCAATAAAAAAAGTGAAATCACAGCCGAATTCACCTTTTGGTAGTTGTTTATTTTCGTACTTGTTCGTTTCATTGAGACTAAATTTTATTTCTTTTGTTTTCATTACACCAAAGCGTCGCGCGAAGCAAGTCCAATTCGGTCATCCGAAAGAACACTACGGTATCGTAATGAAATGGATTATATCAATGGGCACTCACATAACGGTCATTTAACCACTACCGAACCATCAGACGATGATGAATATATTGACACAGTTGAGGTAATTATGATTTTATTATTGGGTGATGCCAATTTTTCCTAGAATTTTTCGTTCCGGCTACAATCTCTGCTGTTGGCCTCAAGTTGTTGATGTTAATTGACACCGAATCATATGTGCCAAAATCGATACTGTTAAACTCGCTTGAACTTATTATCATTCTACCCAGTGATTGAAATAAGAAAATCTAAAAAGATTCGAAAATGCTGAAAATTACCTCCAAAGAGAATTCACAAATGTATTTATTTATTTGATTTATTTTTTGTTATTAGCTTTCGCTTTTTTGCTTTCTGAATAACTTTAAAACTAATTTTATTCTTTTATGTGCATTTTCACTCTCTACATTCTTCTTCTTGATAACTCGTTAAATAATTCTACACCGTTGTGCAATACACATTTTCTTGCGTTCTAATATCTGACGGTCTCATTCATTTCTGTTTCTGGTGTTTATATTGTGGGATTCATTTGCGTATTTAATTTTATTACGTAAATATTGAGGGACAAGATCATTTTTCATCTTATAAACAAGTAACATCACATCATAATTTATTCGTTGTGTTACACTCATCCAATTTGAACTTTTTAGCAAATTCTGAAGGCATTCTGTAATCGCATTGCACGATTCTATAATTATTGCATCGATTCAATTTGTTCCTCTGTACAATTTATACAGAACGTTGAGCAGTAGTCATAGTGCGGTTGAATAATCGAGTAGTATACAATTTTCCTTATATCAAAAGTGATTTTGTATCATTATTCTGGACCATAAAGCGTTTCTTCGCCAGAAATGGTTTATTTAGTACAGAGATGACCGAACGCACGCTCAGTAGCGAATTCAGCAACTCAACTGAGCGTTGTTTTCTGCTCCGTGCGTTTACACGCACCTTCTAGAAGAGTCAGTGCGCGCACTGGCTTAATTTTGCAACTATCATTTTTGGTGATTTTTCTGCTAAATCTAATATAAACATGACTTTTTAGAAATTATTCTTTATCGAGAAAGGGGCTGAATATTAAAAAAAAGTTTGCGTATGGCCAAAAATGTAAAAAAGAGTGGTGAAAAAAGCAAAAACAATACAAGCGCGCTTCAGTCATCTCTGTTTTAGTACGAATATTTTGTTATATTTACAATATACTAATTCATTCTAATTAAATTCAATCTCTCGGAGAGCTTCTGGAACTGGGTCGGAGGGGTCAAATTAACCCCCTCTGAATCAATTTTGTCACATTACCCCTATGTGGAATTTTTTTACCCATACTCTGATTTAAATTCAAAAATGAGGACCTTTTTTTCAAGTCCTCACGTTTTCTGCGAAGCGGGTTTACACTAGATAGAATCGATTTTGAAAAGTGATAACCTTTTTTTTGCTCGTCACTTTTGAAATTACCCATACTCGAAATTACCCCCCAAATAAAAATTTGCAATTTGAAATTAAATATTAAATCGATTATTAAATATTTGGTGCAATCGACCAATGAATAAATTTTCCCAATAATGAATGCGAAAAACACTCTTGAACTTCGTACTCAGGGGTAATACAGCGTCCTAACGTCACTTAAAATGATATCAGTCTTTTTGGTGATAAATCCACGCTCAGGAGCGTCACTCCATTTTAACCTCGTCTAGAGGTTTTTCATCTGATTTAAGTAACGATCAATTTATGTTCTTTGGGAGATTGTATCTTATGTATAAAAATTTCGCAAGCGTAGTTATTTGTAATTAAAGTAATCGACATTCGTATGGCGGCAAATTCTCACTTAAATTGGGATGTAAATCGATTTGAAATTTCATTTCCGTTCTTATTGGTGCCAAAAGTATGGAAAGCGTGTAGACACATCGAAAATACATATTTTTAATTTTTTTCCCGAGGGGTTACAATCCAAGAAGTTAGGAGCAAACACAGTTGATCTCGAAGTTTAAGCCAATATTCTTTGGTTTTCCATCAAAGATTTTAATAATATGGAGGTCATTTTGAATGAAACCTTCAATGACCGAATTTGCCATTCGAGTAAATAACCGAAATTTCTTAAACAGGGTTTCCTTTATTGGGAGTTTTTCTGTACTAATTTATTAATAATACGCAGAACAAATTAGTGATTTTGGCCAACGCGCCCTAATATGATATTTATAATATATATATTACTTGCAGAAATTAATACTAATTCAATTCAAAAAAATTTCATGCTCATACATCTTGAAAGATCAATAGAATAAAATTGTTTCTCATAAAAACTTAGTATTTAAAGTTTGAACTATAATAGCACAGTCCGCACATAAAACAATGTTTTCTTAGAACTAAACGAACTGTCATCTAAAATGTGTATTCAGATGATACATTCGTTTAAAATGGTATTTGCCATCTAGTTTTCGTTTAAAATTCGCCATACAACCGAATAAAATTCGCACAAAATAGAATGCTTCTGCAAAAAATCGCTATTTTAAACGAAAATTAGATTAAAAATACAATTTAAAACGAATGTATCATCTGAATACACATTTTAGATGGCGCGTCGTTTAGTTTTGAGATGTTATTTCTTTGTTTGCGACGAGTGTTTTTTCTTCAATTTGGCACATGTGCCGATCAAGTACCAAGCGGTAGCATTCGTAGCCTTGATTACGGAATGGGCCATGGTTTTGGTCTAAGTTGCTCCTCTCGAAAAAATTTGACTATCGTCGTTCCTGCGTTTCAGAAGGAACGAATTTTTTTATGTGACAAAATTTTTCATGTATTACTTGTTTTATCACATCTATGGTAGCCTAGAAATTATTTATCTCACGATATTAGAACCAAAAAGTATAACCAGTGGTGCAATTCATAAAAAAGCGAACGCCTGTTCGGTACATTCGAACACACTGGACGTGTTCCACAAAGTATCCGTTCGATTTGATTCAATTGTTTTAAATAGAGCTAAATCGAACGCGTTTGCAAATATGTTCGGCGGTTCTTTCAAAATCACCGAACGATTTTGTGTTTTAGCGATCCAATTGAAAAATTGCGAACACGTTCGACGAGCATGACTATTCATGTCATTTATATGTTAACATGAAAGTTTGTTATACATGGTTATGCATGTGACGGTTCTTTGTTTATGTGGATTTTTCTTTAGCATTATAGTGTTTCACTTAATAAGACTTTAATGATTTTTATTATTTCTTGGGCCTATAGATCGAAACTAATCTTTAGTTTATTCGCACCAAATCTAGTTTTGAAGATATACCCCGGATATTAATTTTACGTATATTTAGTACACACGAATCTAAGCCACAAAATTGTATATTGATTCTTAATACAATATGGAAGAATATTCCAATACCTTTCATTTGATCTTTTACATGCTCGTACATGCTTTGATATCACAATTTTTCCAGAGTTTGGTACTTTAGGTGGGAAATATAACATTTTGACCGGGCTCAAAATGACTTATATCGAACGAATTTGTCGAGTTACTTTCTTGAATTTCACAGTCGAAGATCATACATAGAATTCAAGTGATACATGCACTAAATACATATTTTCATTGGACCTTCAAACGGGGAAACGTATTCGCCGCCCAAACGCGTTCACCGAACGCAAATCATTGCCGGAAACGGTCGGTTTTAAGGTATTTTTGCATTGTTCCATGCCGACGTGTTCGAAGTTCTATGAACTATGTTCGTCTGACGAAATGACGAAAAATCGAACGAGTTCGGTTCGTTTGGTGCTGAATGATTTGTATAGAAGCAACTTTTGTACAGATTGACTTTTTTCGATATCTTATTAAAATTTTGTTATCGTATTAATCCAATGTTATTAACGTTAATGTTATTAAAAACTTTGATAACAAAAATGTTACTAACGTTAGCATTAGTTTTGATAACTATTGATATTAACGCAACATTAAAATATCAAAAAAAAGTTTCATACAAAAAACATTTGACTCATAGAATGAAAG
>NW_022596532.1:0-1046 GCF_009176505.1 Sitodiplosis mosellana | reverse complement strand
TATTGCTTATCCCTTATCAGTTCCGCGAAAAACGCGAAAAACCGCGAAAATCGCGACATTTTCCGACCTCGTTTTAGTGAAGCCGATAAGAAGTAAGAGACTTGCTTCTTCGGCAGAAATGTAGAGCAGGTCGAATACTACAACTTTGCTACGACACCAAGTCGTTATCTCTTATCGGTTACGCGAAAAAATGATAAGAAAAAATTCGCGGTTTTCGCGGTTTCCGCGTAGCTGATAAGAGATAACGACTTGATGTCTATGGCGAAGTTGTAGTACTCAAGCTACTCTACAACTTCGCCGAAAACCATCTTGTTATCTCTTATCAGTTTCGCGGAATACGCGAGAAACCGCTGAAAACCGCGAAAAAACGCGTTTTTTCTTATCATTTTTCACGGAACTGATAAGAGATAACGAGATGGTGTCTATGGCAAAGTTGTAGCTCTGGTCGAGTACTATGATTTGCCACGGACCCCAAGTCGTTATCTCGTATCAGTTACGCGAAAAAATGATAAGAAAACATTCGCGTTTTTCACGGTTTTCTGCGGTTTCTCGCGTATTCCGCGAAACTGATAAGAGATAACGAGATGGTGTCTATACCAAACTTGTAAAGCAGCTTAAGTGCTACAACTTCGCTATAGACTTCAAGTCGTTATCTCTTATCAGTTACGCGAAATGCCGCGAAAACCGTGAAAAACGCGAATTTTTTCTTATCATTTTTTCGCGTAACTGATAAGAGATAACGACTTGATGTCTGTAGTGAAGTTGTAGTACTTAACCAGAACTACATTTTTGCCATAGACACTATTTCGCTATCTCTTATCAGTTTTGCGGAATACGCGAGAAACCGCAGAAAACCGTGAAAAACGCGATTTTTTTCTTATCATTTTTTCGCGTAACTGATAAGAGATAACGACTTGGTGTCGTAGTAAAGTTGTAGTACTCGACCAGAGCTACAACTTTGCCATAGACACCATCTCGTTATCTCTTATCAGTTCCTTCAAAAGTGAGAAACTATGAATTCGCGTTTTTCACGTTTTCGCGGCTTT
>NW_022596531.1:0-6566 GCF_009176505.1 Sitodiplosis mosellana | reverse complement strand
CAACCGACGACTTTTCTGTTTAGTCGTGATGCTGATGATGGTACGATCGTACCGAAATGCATTCAAGGTACTCTTTTCGATTTCTTTTGTTTTAAATGAATTGAAAATATTGAATTAGTGAAAACAATAAGGTGCGATTCAATTATTTGTTGAAGAGCGATACAAACGACTTCTAGCCGAACGAGACGATCTGCAAATAACATATCAGCGGCCGGGCCAGCTTTCTTGGCCATTACACCACAGTTCACTATACAGTCTACACGGGGAGGGCAATCATGGCAAAAGATTGTACGTATATCAACGAAACATCCTCACTCGCCTGTGCCCTGGAGCACAGTATCAATTCATCGAACCGGCAACGTTGCAACCAGATGGATGTTCCTGTGGCATTTTCTCGATTACATACGCCACAAGCCACAACCATCATTTTGGGACACAACCCCGCAACATACCATTTAAAAATCAATCAGCACGAAACAGACAATTTTAAAAAGACCAGCGAACTAAGAAACCACATCAAAAGAATATACGAAACAAATGAACTACAGCTGTTTCCAAAATAAATTATACACACATTTTTGTTTTTGTCTGAGTTTTTGGATACTTGTTTTCAAGTGTTGCATCGCAATAATGACCAATTGATTTCGGTTTGGTAACTTTTGTCTAATTTCATCAAAAAAGAAACAAAAAAAATCAGTTCATTCAACTTGCTTATTAAACATTTTGTCGAGATAGCTTATTATTTCCGTCCACATTTTTTGATTTAATTAAAACCAAAGTTCATTCTTTAAATATTTGACTGATTTGATTAAAGTTCAGTTTTTTCAATACTTGATTATTTTGCATTTTTGAAAGAGAGGTAAATCTTAAGCCAAAAACTGCGTAGAAAATAAGAAGTTGAATAAAGTTTCAGTATTCAGACTACAATAAAGACAATCAGACGTTTCATTTCATTTGAATACCCAACATCAAGATTCTCGGAATCATAATGCAATTTTCCATAAAATACATGAACGTACTGTTGTTTTTTTCTGAAAATTCTTATGAATTCCCTAGGCAAAATCTGAATAAAAGCTGAACGCTATGAAAACGGTGCGGAAAAGTTCGTCTTACGGAGGTAAGACTATTTATTTTATATTCAAATTGCAAGTATAATGATTTTTGATATATAAAATAGTTAGCTGCTATCATTATCAACACAATACATCAATAAATTTGAATATAAAAAAACTTGATACAAAGATCACTGGTGAAAATTTCACCGGAGAAATTTTTTCATTTCACGAGGAACTGTGTACTTAGCTTAACTGATAAAAGATAACGACTTGGTGTTTGTAGTGAAGTTGTGGTACTTGACCAGAACTACAACTTTGCCAAAGACACTATTTCGCTATCTCTTATCAGTTTTGCGGAATACGCGAGAAACCGCAGAAAACGGTGAAAAACGCGATTTTTTTCTTATCATTTTTTCGCGTAACTGATAATAGATAACGACTTGGTGTCTGTGCTGAAGTTGTAGTACTCGACCAGAGCTACAACTTTGCTATAGACACCATCTCGTTATCTCTTATCAGTTCCTTGAAAAATGAGAAAATATGAATTCGCGTTTTTCACGTTTTCGCGGCTTTTCGCGTAACTGATAAGAGATAACGACTTGATGTCTACGGCGAAGTTGTAGTACATAAACTAGTCTACAACACTGCTACAGACACCAAGTCGATATCTCTTATCATAGTCCAGTTATAATATAAATAGCCATGGGGCCCTGGAGTCCCCCAAGAACAACAGCGTAACATGTTTTGCGGCAGGCTGTATTTTACACATACTCACACATATGTATATGTTTTTTTTCATTCGTGTGGAGAAATGTTCAATCTATACAATGAGACTTAACTCCGGTTAGTTTATACACTGTTAAGTACTTTTATTCAACTTTAAAGTTCGCTGGGGGCCCTGGGTGCCCCAAGAACAATCATAGTGTTAAGATCGAATCCTGATAATTTATCCTGAGGATCCACCAAAACCCACTTCCAGAACTTGATGATTATTAAGATTGAATGTTGATAAATTATCAGGATTCGATCTTGATAACTTCCAAACGATATTATTAAGATTCATCCGATAACGTAATTATTTGAATATAGTTAATATCCTGATAAAAAGTTGATAGCGTTATTAAGATTCCATCATAATAACGATATCGAACGATATTTTTAGTTTATTACGATATCTTGATAAAAAAAAATCGTGAGCACAGCTATAATGTATTTTTTGTTTTAGCTATCGCATTACGGGCGATGGTGTCGAGTGTCGTCGTCGTGAATTAGCTCGCGCCCCTTCCACAGATCCTAAAAAGATAAAAAGAGTTAGTTTAATTAATTTCGACATAAAAATCGTACACAATTTCCTCTGAAGCGAACCTTGTGTCAAACTTGGTTGAAATTTGAGCACATATTGGTCCATTTGTGCCTTTGTGAAGTAATTCTTCCTACCATGTTTAATTATATGCCCTGGGAATGATGACAAGCCACTTGAATTGTCACTGGTTGGCCCGGATACAGCAGTTCTACTATAACCAATTTGGTCCTCTGAATCAAATGTCTGATTGCTATCGCTCGACGGTTGAGCACTTTCATTGCCTTGGTTAACAGTATCCAATGACAAACCATCCGAAGTATCGGTTGCTTCCAACGGATTTGTGTCACCATCAAGTTGGTCTTGCGAGCCGCTTGCCTGACTGCTATCGTTCGATGGTTGAACAGTTCCGTTGCCTTGACCATTCACATCGATATCCATTTGGTCACTTTTTGATGACAAATCATTCGAAGTGTCGGTTGCTTCCAACGGACTTGTGTCACCATCAAGTTGGTCTTGCGAGCCACTTGCCTGGCTGCTGTCGTTCGATTGTTGAGCGCTTTGATTGCCTTGGTCAATATCCATTTCGTCACTTCGTTGGCCTTGTGCGCCTTGTGGGCGAACAATTTGCAAGCTGAATCGTCGATTGATCGTTTGTGGTCGGCTGTGTAACTGTAATAGTTGGGCCGGTTGGGCTGATGCTCGGCGTGAAATGACATTATTTCGCAGGCGTAGAGCTGCGGTTTCGAAAGCACGACGTCTTTGGATAACCACTCCAACGTGGCTACTCCAACCTGATTAATACGTGCTCGTCGGAGGGCATGCGCCACTGATCTAGTCACTGCAAAAACGGTAAAAACAGCAAATGAAAATAGATGAAAACATTCACGCAAAAATTCCGAAAAATTCATCCAACATCGTCAAACATTTATATAAAAGAGAACAATACAAAACTGATCTCGACTGCCGTCGACTGCGATCGACTGAGATTTAATCGCATTAAAAAAAAACAATAAATCTTTGGATAAACACTTACTTCTTCTGAATTCCATGTTTGAATATGAATAATCTAATGATTTTGAGTTCTGTGAAATATCTAGCCAACGGAGATAAGTTCCACATTGTAAACAATTGTTGCATTCTTAGGTATAAGACCTGGCACACCAACTGATCCATAGGCCATTTGTGGTGGGCAAATAATGTTCCGTTTACCACCTACTCTCATTCCAATGATACCAGTTTGGAGTCCTTCAACTTGTTCTTCGCCACCCAGCAGTGCCGTCTTAGCACTTTTGGGGGCCCTGAAGCAAAAATTTTCTGGGCCCTAAATTTTTTTCTCAATAGCACAAAATTCAATATTTCGAATGTTGCGCTAATTTCGATTGAATTCAAAAAGATGAATTCAGAGTTATTAAACTATACCGTTTTTCATTTCTATTCGTGAGACGCAAAAGAATGTATGTTTTTTGTCGATTTATATTTTTGAAAAGGAAAGTATGTTTTCTGTTGATTCTATCTGCGTTAAAAGGAAAAATGTTGGCATCCCGTCTAGCCTCCGCGGTTTTTCACGGTTTCCGCGGAACTGATAAGAGATAACAACTTGGTGTCTTCGGCAAAGTTGTAGTACTCGAGGTACTATCTCTTATCTCTTATCAGTAGTGCGCAAATCGCGCACATAAAAAAGCCAATTTTATACAGCACTTTTTTTTCTTATCATTTTTCGCGCTTTTCGCGGAACTGATAAGAGATAACTGACTTCAGCAATATTATAGGAGACCTTGAGTGCTACAACTTTGCCGAAGACATCAAGTTGTTATCACTTATCAGTTCCGCGGAAACCGTGAAAAACCGCGAGGACCCGCTAAAAACGAACATACATTCTTTTAACCATTATTAGTTGCAATGAAACATACTTCTCTTTATTGCTACGAAGTTGGACCAACTTGCGTTCTTTTACGTCTCACTAATAGATTTATGTTTTGATTACTGCTCAATACTGCTGGACATGAACGCTCTTATTCATACGAATGTATATGTGACTCAACATCCAATTTGAATTGACAAACGAAACCTATCGTTATCTCTATTCTCCCTCTATGTTTAATTACATTCGTCTGGGAGAGTCAACCATACTTAGCATTAAGAATTTCGCTCAAATGGTTGATCGATAAACTGTTTATATTTTGATATGTAAACAATTATACCACTGACCATTCTATTAAAAAGTGAGCCACACTTCTTACATTCAAAATGTAAGACAGAAATCACAAATAAGGCGAAATATATGTATGTATATGACTTTTTTCCTCTTGCAGCTGAAATTCTTTGATTACTCATTCTTATTTGACATTCAATCGTTTCTGCTCAGTGGTTGAATGTGAAATTTTGAATAATTTGGACTTCGATGAAATAATTGATGATTTTATTTACGCTAAAAATAGGGCCAAAACCATTTCCACGGCGTCGTCGTTACGCGCATCATCTGTTTTGTAGACAGCAAACAAACCACGAAGATTGAAATAAATTTGAGAATTTTTGTATTTTTTGTGTGTTTTTTTTTCAATTTTCTTCAATAAGATTTTCTCTTAATATTTCAAGGGCCTTTTCAGCAGCTCGGGGCCCCTGAAATCGCGGGGCCCTGAAGCGGCTGCTTCATTCGCTTCCAGGCTAAGACGGCACTGGTTCCGATGCATAGAATATGCCTAATGTTATGCATTATTATGCATATTCTATGCATCGGAACACCTTAAATCATTTACTCACAAAAGATATGATAGATAGTCTATGCATAACGGAACCATATATGGTGAACTACTTTAAAAAAAACATTGTATCTAATGCATTCTTTATGCATTTTATTATGGATTAATTCTATGCATACGATTTTAAAAGTGGCTCATTGGGGCTTTTGTGTCTATGATGTGTCTATGATGTGGAAAATTGTGAGCACCAAGTGCAAAATGTCAAATGATGTGATGAGTGCGTTTAATGAAAACGAGGTTAAAAGTTGTTCGTTGATTCCACGCATACGTCACAACGTTGCTGCTCTCAATGCGCTTTTGTGTTGATATCTGAATTTTGCACAAAAAGAATCTAATTCCTAGGATGCTTCATTGCAATCTCATGCCACATTGAACGTGAATGACGAAAGGGTGAATATTTTTGACTTTGTTCTTAATTCTAGATTAGAAAATTGTCTATTTTGTAGTCGTGTCTGGTACAGTACAGTCTGGTAAATGCACTGTAGTACGGTGCAGTTTCGAATGCACTGTAGTAATAGGCCCTCTGTCGTATGTTTGTTAGCAAATGTCATACACACAAAGTGTCATACACACAGTCCTTCTTCTCTAACCAACCGCCGTATTGTACACACGCGATAAGAAACGCTCACGAGAAAAATCAATAAAATCAATAAAAATCGAAACCATCTGCCTCCATCCGTGTTTTAATTCGCATTAAACCTGAGGACTACAATTCTGCGAACAGGATACGCGTAATATTCCGATCGATTTCACGAATTTATACGATATTTTTGAGAAAATGTCTCCGCCGCCGAAAAACGATATGCTCGCCGTGCTACAAGGCAACAACGTTGAAGTGCCGCCATACGCAACGATATCACAGATTCGTTCGGTTTACAACGAATGGGTGAGCGGGCCGCCATCAGACGATATTCCACCTGAGGAACACAACAAAACGATCGACGAATTGGCCAAATCGCTTCCCAAATTGACTGATGAAGCTGATGAAAGAGACAACGAACCCCCTGCCGTCACTGAGGTACCGATGTCAACAGTCACAACAACAACAACAGAAACTGCTGCCACTGGAAATGTACTGCCGCCTGCCGCTACGGTAAGTGTTCAAACCGTTGACCTGAGTGAATCGAATCCAATCATTGTCACCGCCGAATCGAGTGTTTTTTCATCGGCAAACACATCAACCGTTATGTCGTCGACTATTGTCACAAGTGCAATGCCTTCCGTCTGACTTGGACTGATTTTCGGTGGAGATATAAAGCCAAGCTATCTTGAATTTTTTCTTACTAAGGCAAACACATATCAAAATTGTGAGGATGACCAGTCACTCGATGCTTTAGATGCACCTAAAAAAAATAATTGTCGATTCAATACAATCCGTGTCCAGAACTCATCAACTTCTCGACAGAGCATTGAAGCTGCTGGCTGTATATTTGCTGCTGGCGAACAGAT
>NW_022596530.1:0-1151 GCF_009176505.1 Sitodiplosis mosellana | reverse complement strand
AATGAGTTAGCTGTTTTATACATCAAAAATCATTATGCTTGCAATTCAAAAATAAATAAAATGTTTTACCATGTAAAACGAACTTTTCCGCACATTTTCGGTAGAATGTAAAATATAGATCACTTGGATAGAATGTTGCAATTGTTCTTATTTTAAAGTATGTTTGGATTTTTATGGAGATCAGTATGAATTTGAATTTTTTTTTTCAATCATATGGTTGTATGTTTCATTGGATTTGGGTTATTTGAGAAAATCAGTCGGGTTTGTTAAAATGGGCGATTATTTGAAATATTTGAACGAGGATGTTAAGTGATGTTACCATAACTATGAAGGACCCGGATGGTATTTATGTTCATCTTCGTTCCAAGACCTTTCATATGATACCCATATTGACTATACTTATGTAGAAATGGTATGAAGTCCATCATGGTCACCATAATGGACGGATATAGTGTCCATGTCCACGCCCATTTTAAAACCTTTCATATGACACCCATGTCAACTATTCATATAAAAAAATGTTGTTAAGTGGTGTTAACATAACCGTGATGGACCGGGATGGTGTTCATGTTCATCTCCGTTCAAAGACCTTTCATATGATACCCATATTGACTATACTATGTAAAAATGGTATGAAGTCCATCGTGGTCGACCATCGTGTTATAACACCATTTAACATCACTTACCATGGGAAAATCGTGTAAAAACAGTAAAAAAAACAAATTATAGAAAAAAAAATTCCGATCGAAAAATCCAAGGGGGGACCCTTGGGTGAAATTCCATGATATACCAAAAGTACCAGATAGACTGGTCTGATTCGGTCCAACTTCTGATACATTCAAGATATTTATATGAATGCGTTAGAATAAAAAGGGCGTATGATACACTTTCGTACCGAAGCGCAACTCAAATCATTCTCAGAACAAAGTGAAACAAAATCATGTTGTTATTTGATTACGGAACACTAGAATATTGTGTGCAAACTATTTGTGTTTCGTTTTGTTCTGATAACATGTGCGGTGTGTCGTTTTGTTTTACTAACCAAATTGTATTTCGCTTCGAAATGCGACGCATTTTTTTCGATTTACGGCTGTATTGCGACCCTTTACATGGGAAGTTTGTATGAAAACCTCGGAGCGCCGCTGATATTG
>NW_022596529.1:0-1304 GCF_009176505.1 Sitodiplosis mosellana | reverse complement strand
ATGCATGCCACATAGTTGAATCGATTTGCTTCTCAAGCATTTGTTTCGTTGCAAATCTCGTCAATTTGATTGGTGTCAATGAATGGTCCCCTTTGAGGAAGGTCATGATATCTGATTCGTTGTAACAGATCGGTACATGCTTCAACAGCACATGAATTATTTTACGCTCGGGCGGCGTGTATGTTTGAAACTTGATACCGGTCTCGTTCAGTAGGGCCAACACAGCATCGTATTGTTCTAACGAGCTGACGTGAATGCGGTATTTGCTCTTGTTTACTCTCGTAAAATGGAAATCGCTTCGTGTGCAAATATTGCGGCCTAAGATTCTCTAGTTCATTCTCTTTTGGTCAGCGTCGTGCACGATTATGGGTGGAATGTTTTTGTCTCGCTTAGCTGCGTTAGCTGTTTTGATTGTGTGCACATGCACATTCGATTCACGGCGATCACTTTGAGCTCGTTCATTCGATTCAATAGTCGATTGTTGTGTATTTGTTCCCGTTGCTGCACCTTCGTTGTTGTTATTGCATGCGTTGACGAAATCCCGCATCAGAGGAGAGTCCGTGTTTTCGTCGTCAGCATCAAATTCGTCGCAAGACATTTGATTCGTTTTGCTTGTGCTGTTTGGATTCTCTTTCTGAATCTCCGGCATTGTTTTGTTTGCCTTCTTTCTCTTTCTCTCTGACGCTTTCGATTGATCCTTCGTTTCGTACTCGAGTAGTTTTGCAGCGAGTTGCTTGTTTCTTTCTTTTTCTTCGGTTAGTGCTTGAATTAAATCGGTCACTTTTTCAGCCAATTTGCCTATTTGTGCCTCTAGGCGTGTGATTTTTGAACTGTCGTCCTGGTCCACCGATTGGGTCGTAGCCGCTGGGTTTCCATTGTCGATCGGGACATTTGTGTTGTTCGTCACCTCGTTTGGTTGACTTTTTTGATTTTGTGCATCTGTTTTCAAGTACATCTCGATGTAATTCGCACTGAAACCGTCAATTAGGTTTTCTGTCAGGTTAAATTTCACTGTGTGTGCTTGGCTTTTGTATGAAAACAGCAACGATAGCGTTTCATTTGTAATATTCGGCTCGATTATCGACTTCTTTGGTATTGCGAGACACTCTTTGAACACCTCGTCATTGACGAGTGCCTTTAATTCATTGAGGCCGTGGTCTCGATGTACACCATTTTTTTCGTTGTAACAGAATTTTCGGAATGCGTACGTATTCGCGACTTTTTGTGGGGCTCCCTCCAACTTGATGTGGCTGAATTGTCGCTGTTTTGCTTCTCCATCGCTTGATTCTGCCATTTCGGCAGTG
>NW_022596528.1:0-2885 GCF_009176505.1 Sitodiplosis mosellana | reverse complement strand
CGATACACATTATATTTTTTGCTAAAATGTTCTATGTCTGTAATGGTCTCTGATAGCCATGTTTCAAAAAAGGCTATTATTTGGAATGGGCACGATTCTGTCGCCAGTCGTATTGCATCGACTTTGTCGCGAATAGAATGTGCATTTTGAATGTATACTCCTTAAAATATATTTCGGTCCATTTGACATCAAACGATTATAGCGAAAAACAGAGAAATCAGTGTGAACCAGTCCTAATAAATTGGCGAATTCACTTGCAGAAATTTTTTTGACAGCTCTCACATTACTTTTGAATTCATTTTCCTTCTCTACAGCAAACATACAAAGTCTTTGTATTTAGGAATGTTTATTTGCATTTCTTTGAAAGGAGAGAATTTTTCTGAAAAGATTGTGTTGTGTCCCAATTTGTATATATCTCAATGAATAATCTTGAAAAAATATGATTCAATTTTTGTGATCTTTCAAACCGTGCAATACTGAGTTGAATAATATTTAAGTGGCATTCAAGAAGAGTTTTTTTTGCAAAAGAAGAGTTTTTTTTTGTGAAAAAAGTCCGATTTTTTTATTGATAAAAAGAAAAAAATATGATTTTTTTAATAATGCGTAAAGTTTCCATCGCGTTCAACCACCTCCGAAAACCGTCTCGGAATTGAATTATATATTGTACGGAAATATCCTATGAAAAACATTTCAGAAAATTCAATTATTTTTCAACTTTTCGAAAAATGTTCTTTATATTCAATTAACCTGGGTCAAGCCTCAAATCGTTCCATCGCTCACTGATAAGATTTCGTAGTGCGTCTTGATTCCTATGCTCCATTCGAGGCCAATCGAAAGTGATTCGGCTCCAAACGTTTTCGATCGGATTTAAGTCCGGGCTACATGCTGGCCAATCTAGCACTTCATACGGCTTTTTAGCAAAGTACTCCAAAACAATATTTGCCGTGTGAATTCGACTATTATCTTGCATAAAAACCCTATCGTTATTGGATCTGTTCATTAGTGGTGTGATATTACGCTGGACTATTCGCAAGTATTGCGGTGAATCCAAATGACCATCTACTCTTATCAAATTTGTAACCGGGCCCTCAATCCCGATGGCTCCCCAAAAACTACAAGAAATTCTTCCACTGAGTCTTTCGGTAGCGACATATTCCGCATCGTAACGTGTGTTAATGGGTCTATATACTAGAACTTGGTGATCCATATCTGAAACAAACGTTTTCTCATCGCTGAAAATTATTTTATCGAAATAATCTTGATTGAATTGTTCATTCATTTTTTCAGCATAAGCGATCCGATACAGGCGATGATATTCAGTCAATGCCGTTTGTTTTGCGGCAATACGACACTCGATACCACGCTCTTTGAAACGAGCCAAAATTGTCGGTGTAGACACCTGATAATGGGGAGCAATTCTGGCGGCCTTTGAAAACGGGTTTTCTTCTATTGTTGCGATAATTTCTTCGTCTTGCTCCCTGGTAGTTTTTCTCGGGCGGCCAGATCGTGACTTTGTCTGGAAATCACCTTCCACTAGGTATCGATTCCACCATCTCTTCACTGTTGATACCTATGAACAAAATCCATTGAATCCTTCTATTTGCAAAAAAGGGACTTGCAGTGCTAAAATTGAGAGCTCACATGACAATCACAATCGATTGCAATTTCTTCGTATGTTTTGCTGGTGTAATTCTTCAACGTTATTATTTTAGCTTTGACCTCTTTCGACAAATGTTTATTGCCCTCACGATTTTCCATTATTATTTGATTTATTTAAAAATAGCAGATTTACAATGCACAATAATGGATACTGAATGTTCAAATGCAATGATTTGTGATGCGCAATTGTATTATGCCACACAGACGCACACCTCCAAGCAGAAATCATGTCAAGTGATCTCTTTAGTACCGAGGAAATCGGACTCAAAAACGACTCTTTAAAATAGAGGTAGTAATTTGGACAAGAAATCTATTGATACAACCACGATTGTTTGGAAAAAATAATATTAGAGTTGTTTTGTCTGTCCAAAAATGGTTACAGTGTTTCGAAAATTTGTTGAAATTTATTATTTAAAATCACTTGAATAAAAATTCGTCTAGTTGCTGGAAATTTCAATGAAAATTCTAATTTTCAATAGTTTTTGAGCCCCTTTCTCTAGACAGACAAGAAAAATGCAAACCTCATCCATTTATGCAATTCTATTTCTGGTGTAAATTGTTCAACTTGAGTCTTATCGGTGGAAACACATAACATCAAACATCATAAACAAAACGATGAAAAAAAAAACTATTTGTTTTTCAAATGATTTCGGATTTCTCAATTTTTATTGTCAATAATTTTTCCAGAAGATTTATGTAGTTCTTCTTTCGACATTGACCCAGAGCTATACTGTATGGATTTTTTGTTGGGATTATGGATTATGGCGGTTTCTGAATGCTTATATGTTTGTATTTTATTGGTAACAGCAGGTCTTATGCCTCTAAGACATTGGCCATAAACTGGATTTCTGTTTCAATTTGCTATTCCAAGAGAGAAAAAAATTAATACATTTAGATTTAAAACAAGAACATTCAATTTACTTGCAAATCCTCCCATAGTTCAGGCAAAACGTAATTGTTTACTACAAACTTGATTATATTTCGAATGTTGCTGTCGTCTCTTTCAAGGAATATGACCAATTCTTCAAAACGACGGATTCTGTTGATGATTTCACGTCTGTCAGAGAAGAAAATCTGTAAATGATCGTGATGTCGTGAATCCATCGTTGCTAGTGTTGAATGGGAAGCGAGTGTACTTAAAAATAAAAAAAACTTGCGCAATTTAGCTCTCAAAGGTTTAGAACAGTTCTTTGATAGTTCAGTACTAATGCTGCGTTTGAATAGAG
>NW_022596527.1:0-5428 GCF_009176505.1 Sitodiplosis mosellana | reverse complement strand
GCTTGAAATCACTGTAAATATTAGTAATTCATCGTTTTGCAGCGTCTTTGTTGATATTTCATAGAAAATTTTGTAGAAATTCTCAAATAAATCTGTTTGGCCGAATACTTTTTTTGCGCACAATTTCGACCTCTCGACAAACATGGCTACAGAAAAGGCAAAAATTATGTTAATTATTTCCGGAATCGGCCTGAATTTATAAGAACATATTATAAACTTAACAAATAGATAGAAAATAGTTCGGTTTTTGTCATTTATAACACGAAAAAATCCAAAAATAAAAAAAAAATTCAAGTGGCCGAATACTTTTTTGACTGACTGTACGTCATGTCAAATTCAAACCACTTTTATAAATCAGTCCTTCAAGGATTCTGTTCTAATTTATCATTCTTGGTCATTCGCAGCTACTCTCAATTTTTTTTAATTAAAAAGAAATGCTTATATCATTTACATTTCATTTCGATTTATATATTATTTATTCATTTATTTATTTACACCGCCAAAAACTGAATATTTTGGTTTGCAGGAAAACGACTCCAAGAAACGTGAAAAACCTGATCTTTCCGTGTTTTGTACAAACACGGAAAGATCAGGTTATTTGATATGATACAGGGTATTTTAATACAATACTTGGTTATAGTAGTCTTCCTAGATTGGAATCAGGGTTTGGTCTATAAAATTTAACACAAAGAAACCTAACCAATACATGGAAATGAGTAGGGAGCCGAATTGTCAACGGTTCAAGATAATCTAACAACGCGTTTAAGAAAAGATAGACTAACTGGCGCGTTAAACATATTAGTGTCGACCTTAATGACTGCAAAAGTCATCATTCAATTTATCAAAGAAGTGTCTAATCCATTGAAGAACAGTTTAACGTCTAGCCTAACAAGTCCCTGTTGGTAGATATGGAGTTTCGCAAATACATTGACTCAAAAGGTAGTTTCCATTGAAAAGTAATAACAGGTCAAAAGGTAATCACCAACTCAGGCTATATCACAGTCAATGTTGCTAATTATATTGTGTTTCTAAAAATCATTATTATTCTGCACCATACAGCGTTTCTTCGCCAGAGGTGGTTTATTTAGTATAAATAAAAATATTCTGGTATATTTACAATATATACAATATTAAATTAAATTCAATTTCACCAAATTCGGTTTCCCTTAAAATATTCAGCTACTCTCTGTTTTACAGTACTTGTACTTGCATTGAAATCAATTAAATAAGTACAACTCGGAATCAAAGTAATATTACATTCATTTGGAAAATTTGGTGGCTTGATAGGAACGAAGTATTTATAAAATTCGTTGTATTTTGGATTTTGGATTTTGGATTGAATCAGGGAACAAGTGTTCATTGCGTACGCTTATTAGTGTTTTGCAATATGACCTGATTTGCGTTGATAATATCAATGCTAGTAGTTGGTTTATTAGAAAGCGCGCAGAATGTGTTGAAAATTCGCGCTGCAATCTTTGTAGAATTTTAAAATGTTGTGTGTGTTTTTCTTGCAAATTTCTCCCGGTGCTATGGGTGATTTTGCAAAATGTTTTTTTCGTTGGGTCGACAGGGAAACGCATTCACACACAAGATGTTTTGCTGTTTCCACACTTTGTCCGCACAAGTCACAGTCTGGGTCATCTCTGATGCCCAGACGTGCAAGATGTTGGTTCAACTTGCAGTGGCCTGTGATTAGGCCTGTTGTTATGCGGATGTCGTTTTTACTCATCTCGATAAGTTGGTCGGATACACGACCTGAGACGTTGGGGATAAAGCATTTGGTATGCTCACAGCCGCTTGCGCCTCTCCACGCAGAAATGGTTTGGTCACATAACCACATGTCGTTCATTTTTTTGATTGATTGCTGCTCGATTGCTATGAGTGGTTCGGGCCCGAAGGGTTGTTCCGTCGCCGCATATTTGGCTATCTTGTCAGCTATTTCGTTACCGTATATACCGCTGTGTGCTGATAGCCATATAAGGTCACCTCGTTTGAGCTAGCAATTTGCTCTAGGAGGTGCATGCACTCGAGGGTTCTAGTATGTTTGTGTGTTTTGCGTATCTGTATTGTGCATCAGTAATGCATCTTCGTAGCCTGTACGCGGTGTTTTTGGCTTCAGCTTCGATAGATTTCTCTAGGGAGGCCCAATAGTGCTTCCATTGCCGCTTGTGGAGTGGTGCTCATGGCTCCTGTGATGGCCAGGCACGCTACTCTTTGCAAGTGGCTCAGTTTACCTCTGGCGGCGTTCGTGCTAGTGCCGTACCACCATAGGAAGGAGCCGTAGGTCAGCATTGGTTTCTCTATCGCGTTGTAAATATATAATATGTTTTTGGGCGAGAGTCCCCACGATTTCCCGATAGCTGATCTGCAGCACCAGAAGACCCTGAGGCACTTACCCACACGACATTCTATGTGTTTCGACCAGTTTAGCTTCGAATCCAGCACAATACCGAGATATTTTGCATGATCTTTTAAGGCGATTGCGCGGTTAAAGATTCTCGGATTCCTGAAGCTGGTCAGGTCACGTTTTTTTGTGAAAATCACTGTTTCGGACTTGTCTGGGTGGACCATCAAACCGACTTCGATGCACCACTTCTCTACTATTTTCATAGCAGTTTGTGTGCGTTCTGACAGTGTGCTTAAATATTTGCCCCTACAGATTACTGTCAAGTCGTCTGCATAGACAATGGTGGTGAAACCGGCTGCTTTCAGACGTTGTAGGAGGCTGTCCATTACCACGATCGATAGAGTTGGCGATAGAACTCCGCCCTGTGGTGTGCCACGTGTGGCTCTCACAGTTACTTTATGTCCTTGGTTCTCGTACGAGATTGTTCAATGAGCGAGCATAAACTTTATCCATCCCGTGATATGGGTGTCCAGTTCACATTGCTCGATATGGTTGTTTACGGCGTCAAACGAGATATTATCAAAAGCACCTGCGATATCTGTGAATGTCGCAACACAGAATTCCTTTTTCTCAAAGGTGTCTTCTATGTGCGAAACTATTTCAAGGAGCGCAGTTTCTGTTGATTTGCCTTGTTGAAAGGCATGTTGACCGCCGTTCAGTTTGTTGGTTTCAGTTAATACATCCTTAATGTGTCTCAGTGCCGAGTTAACTATAGAGACGATTGAGGCAATTGCCTCAGGGCACCACGCATTTGGGGGCACCACAAAGAGAGAAAATGAAAAATTTTTTTAGAAGAATTAGAACTTGGAGAAACTAAAGAAATAATGAATACATAAAATATTGTAAAATGTTGTGGATGTAATAATACTGTTTATTTCTTTCAATTTTTTTGTCAAACTTAAAATCTAGACTTAATTAACTTATATTCGATTTTGGCATCTAGACAGCTACTTTATTTTTCTTCGGTTCTTCAACAAAACAAATTCTTCTATTATTTCATCCATATCTGAAGAATCTAAAACTTCGTTTTCAATCGACAAGGCAAATGCATTCAGTTTCTCATCCGTCATTGAGTTCCGCAATGTATCTTTTATGTATTTTAACTTCGAAAAAGAACGTTCATCTGGCACATTTGTAATGAACAAGGATGTAAATATTCGCAGCATAACCTCAATATTCGGAAAAATGGCTTGAAGTTGTTCTTCATAGATTCTGGAATAGATTAAAGCGTGCGAAGCGAGAGTACTAGAACTTTCGAAGAAATAATGTTTGGCGATTTCGCATTCAGAAATCAATTCGTTTTCATCGAGGTCATTTTCATAGAAGGATGTAATTTTTTTACAAGCCATTGAGATTTGATCGATGTTCAATTTGTTCAATTTAGTTATAGGCATTTTCGCAATTTGATTTGAACGTTCCGGAATATTTCGACATAGCGATGGGCCTGAAATAAATATAATTCATTGTTCATAAGACTTTTGTCCAACTCCAAATATAATTTTTTATTTGAAATTCGGCGTTCACCTTTGCCAATCCAATAATTTTGTAGCGATGTTATATTCGCAGAAATATCCCATAAGCCTGCGTCATTAGAAAATTCCATAGAATCGCTGTCGTCGATGAGTTCACTTTCGTATTCATATTCGAATGTTTCATTTTCCTCTTGTGTTGCCGGTGAATCAATGTCATAATCGCTGAGCAGCTCTCCTTTGCTTGTTGCTGTCGATTCAGTTTCACAATCGCTTGAACGAGTTTCGTCATCTAATTTTTCAGCGCTCGGACTGGATGTTGATGAAATCGGATTGAATAATTTATTGATTTTGGGAATTTTTGCTTCCACAGCTTCCAATTTTTCCTTTTTTTCGGCAGCGATTCTCCGTTTTTCGGCACCACTTTTCTGTTGGCGTTTCATTTTTCAGAAAATGTGATTCGCAAATTGATTTGATGGAGCGTGAATAAAATGAATTGTGCAGTGTGCACGATGACAGTCAAAATGTCGCGAGCAGCGAATTAAGAACTGTCATTGCGATTGTGTGGTGTGTAATGTGTATTGCCACTTTGCTGTTGACATGCTCAATGGTGAATATAAAACTTGGAGAGTGTTGAATTTTGCATCAATATTTGAATTAAACGTTTGGAACAAACTCAGAATTGCACCTGATTTTTTGAAATAAATTTCAAAGGGCACCAAAAAAAATTTGCCTCAGGGCACCACAAAACATTAACTCGGCACTGCACTACACTAGCATACTCTAACTTCGATCGAACCAATGCACAGTATAACATTTTTGCTGATTCTATAGTAAACTTGTTTTTCAGTGTTCGCTTAATAAAACCTAATGCACCGTGTGCGCTAGCTACTGTCGTATCAATGTGGTTGGCAAATGTGAGTTTTACGTCGAAAATGACACCCAAGTCTCGGTGTAGCTCAATTCTGTCAAATTTGTGCTGACCATTGCTTATCGTGTATTCATGTTTTTGTACGGTGATGTTCTTCGCATACGTCATGACGAAACATTTCCTCAGATTCAAGTAGAGCTTGTTGAGCCTACACCACTCGTGCAATTGGTCAATGGCCATCTGGAATAAGCGGTCATCGTTCGGTGACGTGATTCTCACAATGAGTTTTAAATCATCTGCGAACAGTAAAACAAGTGCATAAGTTACAGTGTCGACAATGTCATTAATAAATAAAACGAATTACATACGTAATCCAAACTTTTCCGCTCCGCAGCAATTTAGTTGACCTCCCGCTTAATGTTTAACCAAAATTTCAATGGAACCTTTTTTCATAGCATTTTTGACCTTAAAATATAACTATTTCGACCATTTTCCATACAAAAGTGTCATTTTCGAACAAAATTTCAAAAATTTCAAGAAATGTTGATTTCGGACCAAATTTATGGGCAAGTAGGTATTCAATTGTTCACAGACTCCCATTATTTTTGCAAAAAAATGGCAGTTTGGCTTGATCGAAACCCTGAAAAATGCTTTTTTCGGGTACTTCCCGTACAAAAGTGT
>NW_022596526.1:0-1079 GCF_009176505.1 Sitodiplosis mosellana | reverse complement strand
AGATTCGTTTGAATCGCTACTATTGCCTCACTTATGTGTTTTTTCACTTTTTGGGAAAACCCGAAGAAAAAACAGTAATTGATTTTGGTTTTTGATGATTTTGGCGGAAAATTGTCGCTTCTCTGTGTTCAACAAACAACAGCATCAATGAGTTTGACAGTTCAATTTTCGCTATTTGAACATTATGTGTGACACAGATCTGACCTGAAGTTGGCCGCATGTTACAAGCCATCAACAAACCAGAGGCCGACACATACACAAAATTGTTTTTTGAAATAATTTATAAAATATTGGGAATAGTTTCTGAGAGATAATTATTAGAAATTATAACCCAGAAATTATTTTTTTCAGAAATTGTATCCAACATTGTAGAAATTGTTTCAATCGAAATAAATGAGGTCCGCCCATATGATACCGATGACTTGGAATCCGTTAGACAAAAAGTGTTTCTCCGTTGCTCCAGAGTGGCACCAAATTTAATAATATCCAATGTGATGGTGAATGGACGTAGCTGCGAAATTATCTGCCCGTTTGATACATGCAAAGAAATCCCCAAATTGAGTTTGGTCAAACAATCGAATTTATCTGCGGCTCCAAATTTTAATGTTTTTAACTTTGAACGCCACATCAAGACACAACATACAAACAAAAAACGCCATAGCGATGAAGAAAGAAAAAGGCCGTCAAAAAAAGTATCGACCGTTACGCTGTTCAGCACCAACTGTGACATATCACCAACTAAAAACGAAAATACGAGTTGCTTCAAAGACTTCTTAGCCTCATCAACTTCGACTCCGCTAAACAACAAATCATTAAATAATGGTTCCGAGATGACTCCAAAAACAGCAGAAATTGCTAAGCTACGAAGTGAATTATCTAAGGCGCAAGAAATGATAAAAACGATGGAAAAAAAGTCATCCAACAACAAGTGCATCAACGTCACCGCAGTCGCTTCCAAATTTCGGAGGCTTTGATGACACCGATAAAATCCGAACGCTTTGTAGAATCAAACCGGGCCAATCAGACGACGGTTGTTGGGGCATTCATATAAAATTAAAACACATTCGATTTGTTCAACT
>NW_022596525.1:0-1144 GCF_009176505.1 Sitodiplosis mosellana | reverse complement strand
TATCAAATCCAGAATGTGTGAGAATTAATTGTAAAATTTCTGGTAGAGGTTCACCTAATGCACGTTGTAATTTTTCAAACACGTCTGACATCTTTCCACATGTTTGACTGTGTTTGACACTTCATCGAAACTGAGCGCATTCGCGACGAATACATGTGCGAGTGTTTCAATACGTTTCATATGCGGAGTCGCGCGAATGCTCGCGCGGCAGTACGAATACATGGTGCGAATGCAAATACTTATACTGTTTTTTGCGAATGCAGGATTCGTGCACGAATGATCATGTATTCGAATGCGAGTGAAATGCCCCTAGTAGTCTCTTGTTTTAATTTTTTATTCATTTCGAACACAATGTTTGCAATTCATAATTGAAACTCAAATGAAGTTCGCTCAATTTTCGGCAGCAGCCAGAACGCCGATCGATTATGATATGAGCAAGCGATTGTTTTCATTTAGTCATATACCGTTAAAACAGTTGACATTATGCATTGAATTGCAAACACAGAATTCTTTGAAATTTTTTAAGCAGTTTGTTTATCAGCTGATTGAACTGTTGATCGCAAATCTGCTGACGCGACAATATTGCGATTATGTAAATACATGGAAGATAAGCCACAGTACATTGTGTGAACAATCCAAAAGGCATGAGACTAAACAATAGTGAGTGAACGATATATTGTACATTGCATTTTGGATATAGCTTGTTTCTTGCTCTTGAAATTATAATAATCGACTAGTTGTTGTTATTATTGATAGCTGAGCGAATTTCATTTGAATTTTGCATATAAATTGTAGAATAATACAATTTCTTTCTGAGTCGAGCATGCTTTGGGCATGCTCAGGCAATTTTTGGGCATGCTGAGCATACTCCGCACCACTCTGGATACGGCTCTGCATGGGATTAATGATAAATTCGGCACATTGTGATAAACACGAAAAAAAACTGATTAATCAATACTGCCCTTTATACTGGATGAAAGAAAGCTGAAGTAAATCGGATGATTGCCTTTCGTTTGAAATACTCTGTTCAATTAGACATGGATCTAAATATGTTCACCAATCATTTCATTTCAAACTATGTTCGACAACAATTTTTAAATTTCCTTCCACGTGCGGTGTAACTGTTGCTGTCAAACATAAAAAT
>NW_022596524.1:0-9312 GCF_009176505.1 Sitodiplosis mosellana | reverse complement strand
GCTGGAGTACACAGTATATATTATGTGTGTACGTTGATATTCAAGTTATGAATTCATTTCAGAGTGACTAGAATTTACTTTAAGGGTACTTTTTTGTTCAATACGTGATGTAGCGTTATCATGTATATGTGAGTGGTCGATAATAAAAATGACCGAAGTTGAACCACTTATGGATAAGCTTATCACTAGAGCCTCTAAAGATTGTTGAAATTGTTAAAACAACAATTCTAGGGGAATATCACGCTCCTGAATCTTGTGAGATATTTGAAATAAACATCAATTGTATGACATATTTTCGAATATTTCGAATAAATAAATCAGATTTTTGTGAATTCTGGAGATATTTGAGATTTTTCGCATTAAATCCGAATAAATACATTTAAACATCATTCAAAATCACAAATATCCACCATATTCCGCCGTATTCACAAATATCCACTATATTTCATACGACAGATTCTTAGAGATGAATTGGATTTTTTTGAAATATTTCAAACTATTTGTTATGCCATTATTAATTGTACAATTTTTTTATGCAAATCATTATTCTTTTATCCAAGTACAATCGGATATACAATGTTTTTTACTTTTGAATTTGGTGAATATACATATAAATTTTCTGGAGATCCAACTCTTGAACATGCTACATATAATTGACCATGTGAAAAACATTGAGTTTCTAAATCCAGACCTATCACATTTAATGTTTGACCTTGGGCTTTATTTATCGTCATCGCATATGCCAAACGGACTGGAAATTGTAGCCTTTTAAATTCGATAGATAAATCTGTTGTTCTTTTAGAAATTCTTGGAATCAGAATTTCATCTCCTTTGAATTTTCCATTAATTATTGTAGCTTCTAATAAATTTGGTCTCATATTTTTGATTATTAATTTCGTCCCGTTGCATAGTCTTGGTGGATCTAAATTTCTTAACATAATCACAGGGGAACCGATCTTCAAATGTAAAATGTGGGGTGGCAGTCCTGGCGGATCCAAAGAATTCAAAAATTTAGTTGGATAGTTAACCGCCTCATCATCATTAGTCACCGTGACAATTGATTCATATCTCATCGATGTTCCTGGTAGTTGTTGTTGTATCTTTTGATTTAATTTGTTCACATTTTCATTTGTTGGGCACAAGATTGATCGTTCACTAAGCCACTCAAGTTGTGTGTAGTTTTTTTTAATGTTAGGAAAAACGTTTTTAATCGATGTTTGCATTTTACAGAAGTTTTTTGGTAGTATTATTTCTCTTGTTGTCGGCTCTATTTCATCATCACCATTTCCAATGTCAAGTAACTTCTGTTGAAAATTTGTCGAATCATCGCTATATAATTGTATGCGCGTTGATGCGTGGATAGATAATTTGATTGTTACAACAAAATCCCAGAGATATGATCGTTTTACGCATGCATTGATTTCATCAGCTTGTGTGGATTGTGATATTACTGGCAAAGTTTGTCTGAAGTCGCCTGATAATAGCACAAGTGCATTTCCCATTGGATTATCGTTTTTTCTGAAGTCTTTCAAACTTCTATCGAGTGCTTCAAAACCGTGTTTATGCATCATGGGGCATTCATCCCATAATAAAATCTTCGCTGTTTTTAATACCTTTCCTATCCCTGAATCTGGTTTGATATTACACAATGGAAATTCAAATTTGTGAAAATTCAATGGTAATTTCAATGCTGAGTGTGCCGTACGTCCCCCATCAAGTAGTGTGGATTCACTTCTAATTTTCGCTATAATTAGGTTTAATAAGAATGTTTTGCCAGTTCCTGATGATGCATCCAAGAATAGTATGCCACCGATGTTGTTTTCTACGTATTGCATAATAGTATTATGTGCATTCCGTTGGTCTTCATTTGTGCAATGCACAATAATTATCGTAAACATTTCTATTGACTAGATCGAGAGGAGAGTAAGTTCATCTGACTTTGTTATGAAAGAGAAGAGTAAGTTTCTTTCGACTCAAAAATGGTTAAAGGCGAGTATGTTCATTTTTGACGGGTCCTCGTGGTTTTCCACGGTTTCCGCGGAACTGCTAAGAGATAACAACTTGGTGTCTTCGGCAAAGTTGTAGCACTCGAGGTCTCCTATAACATTGCTGAAGTCAAATATCTCTTATCACTTATCGGTTCCGCGAAAAGCGCGAAAAATGATTAGAAAAAAAAAGTTCTATATAAAATTTGCTTTTTTATGTGCGCGATTTGCGCGCAACTGATAAGAGATAAGAGATAGATGTCTTCAGCAATGTAATAGAAAACCTCGAGTACTACAACTTTGCCGAAGATACCATGTTGTTATCTTTTATCAGTTCCACGAAAACCGTGAAAAACCGCGGAGGCTAGACGGGATGCTAACATACTTCCTTTTAACGCAGATAGAATCAACAGAAATCATACTCTCCTCTTTCAAAATATATTAGAATTTTTTCACATACTCTCCTCTCGATCTAGTCAATAGATTTGTGCTATGCACAATAAACTGTTTTGTATTTCCGCGTTGACATACTTCCGTAGTCAACGCTATATAAACCGTAACAATGTATGAATAAAGTCAGTTATCAACCATAACCCAATGTGTTTGGTACTCAACTTTCTTGCTGCTTAAACTAAGTCTCTGATTGGTTTAAACATCATTCATTAATTTCTTGTTGTTTTCAACGAATGATGTTAGGCTGTCTTTGTCGAACTGTTTTTCTCGTAAGTAATCTTTTTCGAAATGTAACGATTCTGCTCTATTTGGAGATTTCATTCCCAAATCTTTTAACGTTTTGTTGATATGCATTTGTTTTCAATATCAATGAAAGCTTCATTAAATAGTGAGTCAACGTTCATCATTGTTTCTTGTTGTATTTGTTGAAAGACGAATTTTATATTTGTTCCACAACTCAGTTGGATTATTTGGTGAACACGTCGTCAACATTATTGCAAATAAATTTCACATTGGTTCTGGCATGCTTGTTAAAGATGCGTCTGCTAATGTATCATTCCAATGTTGATCGTTTTCTAGTAACCCTAATTGAAGGCAAGTTTCACGGTAAGTTGGATAAATGACGTTATTTATTCTTCTCAAATCGTTGAATGATGTTGGCCCTCTGATTGTATGTAATAATAACCGTACAAAGTAACATTCGAAAAAATTTGCATGTACTGTGTATACTCGTCCTATAACATTCGTCTCGCAAATATCGTAATATTCCGGTAGATTTACACCTTGTTTCCTTTTGTAGAATTTTCTTGTTGGTTTATCCCATTTGTAATATTTCGGAACTTCATGATATAGTAAAGTTCTTGCAAAATCATCATGTGCACATAGATCGAAAAAATCAGTTAAAGTTGTATTTGGAGGTGTAACGGCTAATTGACTTGCATTTTTTTTTCGAAAATACACACGTTGCCCATTTTCCAAGTGAACTGCTAAATGCATGACAGGTGGATATCTTTCATGTATGTTAAAACCAAGAATTCTCCAAATCGCCTCGTTACTGCTAATGTATCTACCTAATTGGTATTGGGTTATTTCATCTTTAGACTTGTCTTCGTTTTGTAGCTCGAACACAGCCATGTCACTTCCCTTTGTGATATATTTGCAAATATATTTCATAGCTTTCACTGAACTGCAATATTCCACATTGATGTGAGCCTGGAAAGCTTTTGATAACAACGGTGAGTATGGTACTATCCAACTGTTGTCTACTTCAAATTCTCCTCGATTATTTCTGATAGTTGTTATATTTCCTCCTTTTTGTGGACTTCTTCTTTTGTAAAGTGGATACCCATCTGTTCCTGTCTGTGTTTCGTCTATCAATTTTCTTGGATATTTTTTTGGTGCATTTTCCCCTCTCTCATGCAAGGAGAATTGATGTTATATGATTCACATGGACCATGGATCATATGTTTTGTAATGATTTCAAATAAAAGCGGATCGATTGTTTTATCTGGCAATTCAGCAGAAATGATATCGTCAATTTGATTTGGTTTTATTTTTTTTTCACACCAAATCAAAATGTGCGCATGTGGAAGACCGCGTTGCTGCCATTCTATTGAATATACGTAACATCGTACCTCTCCATAAATGTCATATTTAGTTATCATTTGCATCATTTTCAGTAAATTTTGTTTGAAAACTCTTGCTATGATGTCATGACGATCTGAAGGTTGCTGCCCTTGTAGCAGTAATTCTTTAATTTCTTTCCAAGATGGATTGCATCTAAATGTGATGAAAAGATCTGGTTTTCCATACTTTCTTACATAAGTAAATGCATCTTGAGCATGTTCATGCTGTTGCCTCAGACTCCCCGTATACGTCAAGGGAAGAATAACTTTTTGTCCCACTTCATTTGTGTTTTTATCATGAGATATAGCATCTTTTAAATGTATGTATTCTTCTACACGAAGTTTCTTTTGATTCAATCTCTCGCTTTCTATTTTAGCATACATGTCAACAATGAATTGGTGGAATAATTGTTTGTAGCAAAATAGATGATCAGATTCATTTTTTCGAAGCATCAAACGGAATCCATAAAAATCTTTTGCTGATATCTTTTAAATAATAAAAAATTTAATATCTAATAATTGGACAAATGCCCTTAAGTAATATTCAAACCTTTTTATTTAATGATTCGTGACTTTTGGGGTTTGTGTGTTTTAAATTGAAGTGATAACCATCTGTACGATCCCAAAAAATTAATGGATATTGCAAAGCATCGTATGAGCGATGTATTTCTGCTACACGTTTTAAAGTCGCGTTGTGTTTTTCAAGAACAATATCTCGTTTATCACATTCTGTGCCCACCATGATGATAGCCATTTCATCTACAGTTGGTGCAGTATAACGTTTTTGATGATCTCCCTTTGGATATTTATCTGCTTTTATTACGATCTCATATCCATGTTCTGGCATTCTTTGTAATGCGATTTTAAAAGATTTAACTAATTCGTTGTGTTCATGCAGCATATCTTGCAAATTTTCAATGATTTCATAGTTCAACTGTGTGTCAAGTTTGCTTCTTTGTTTAGCTTCTATTTGACGATCATTCATAAAATAAATTTGAATGAATTTAGATTCTGCATTTGGAGAAGGTAGAAATGAACCGATTCTGTGATAGATTTGTCCTTGGACTTTGAATGTTGGAAGATATTCAAAGTTATTTTCAATTCATATTGCTCCAAAAGATGTCATTATGAAGCAAGCATTATACTTCCGAATATTTCGCAGAAATTGATTCGATGTTGCATCATTTCCACTCAAATAACCTAGTAATGGTTGTGGTGGTTCATTTAATGCAGGTAAATTGATTTTTCCATTTGTGCAGCATATCCCTGCAGACTCATTCGGGAATTTTAGTGCTTGACAGTACAGACATTTGAAATTCATTTTGCCCATATCCGTACTTGAAAGCAAGTGATAATTTGTTGTGGATTTATATGTGAAAGCCTCATTGATCAAGTTGGAAAATTGCTTTTTTCTTGAAGATTTTTTTTCTTTGTTTTTCGTTTTTGTTTTTCTCTATTTTCTCCTTTTTTGTATAATTCGCTCGTGATGTGGAAGCTGATTCTCTAGCCTTCTTTAATCTTAGTTCATAAACCTCATCATTCTCATTTTGTCTTTCTTTTTGTTTTCTCAATCTACGATTTTCATTTCTTTTGTTATTTTTTTTCAGTATTTTTCACTTTTGAATAATTTTTTTTGAATTTTCGGCCAATTAGTCTTTTTTTCGCAGCCATATTTCTGGTAGTATCTCTTTTGATTGACAAATGAAGCTTTGTGAATGACCTATTTAGACTATCAAACTAAGTAAAATTTGAAAAACTATCTCAATGTTCAAAAAGAAAGAAAATGTCGAGTTAAGATGAAGGTGTTTCGAAACGTTTAATAAATGATGAAATTATTAGTCAAGAAATGAATTTGCAGATATATATAAAAAATATTGGTGATGAACTGAATCCAATTTATCGTTTATTAATATCGGACAGTAAATTTTGGTTGAGTCGTGTCTTATTGGCAAGTCATTTAAATTAGTTAGTTTTGAATGGAGAATGCATTCCTTATCGTTAATTAAAGTTGTTGGATTTGAAATGAAAACCAAAAAAATCGAACAAAATAACGAAATTATTAAAATTTTGTTTATAACGAAAGTGGAAGTATCGCAAAATATGTCCGAACATTCGATCGTTGTTGGAAGACCGATAAACGTTTTGAAAAATTTATATTTGCAAAACGATATTGAATTGTCAAAGATTGCAAATATACATTTGGGACCAACTATTTGGAAAATCCAAGCAAGAGTGGTTGTTAAATTTCCAGTGAAATCATGGAAAAATTATAAAGGAGAAGGCAAATTCTTCAAAATGGATGTCATTGACGATAGCGCAAAAATTCGAGTGACAGCATTTAGCAATTCCGTTTATTACATTTCACGTTGTCAACTGCGTCTGGCGAACAAACTGTATTCAAATTTAACGAATGACTACGAAATCACTTTAACTGATGATTCCATTATTGAAGAATGTGATGAGTTTAGTAAAAAAATTCCAAACCTGGAAGATGAATTTATCACCATTCATGAAATTTTCAACAAAAAGAAAAACGAATATGTCAATTTCATTGGGGTTGTAAATACTGTCAGTGAGCTTGTGGATTTCGTTTCGAAATCGAACGGCAAACATTATAAAAAAGGGAAATTTCTCTTAATGATGAAACTGGATCAATTGATATGGTTTTATGGAATGAGCTTGCCGAACCTGAAAAATACAATGAAGATGAGATCAGTGATGGTTTTTCGTTAGCCAGCATTGTCTTAGCCTTGGCTTACACCAACAACTGGTGTAAGCCAATCGTTAGCCAGCTATCTGTGTGAAATGAGTACATTCAAAGTATAATAATTTTTGGTTTGCGTATTCTCTAGGGGCATTTAACTCGAAAAAAATTCGTTTTATGCGAAGAATATGCGCTTCAACTCATAATATGTGCCGATTTCTTCGTACTATGCGTATTATGCGGTGCCTATTCGTTAGAAGTGCACACATTCGATGTCCGAATACTGCACATAGACCATTAATACTGCGAATAATTTCGCATGAATCCTACTAAAATGTTTCCTTCTCTGATTGGTCACACGCCACAATATCGACTATTTTGAATTCAAAATTGCAACGACTTTTTTTATGTAAAAATTCAAGAAATACTTTGATTTGTACTTATTTCGGCTCACATTTTTTGCTGATCATTTTTGTTAACTTCAATCATTTGTACATATGGATTTTTTTATTATTTACAATCCAGATGCTATTTCCAAGTATAATGAATCGTCGCACTTATTTTTTCAATGATTTTTATATCTACCAAAACTATCGGCGGTTTCACTTCAATATTTGTATACTATAACATTTTGATTTTCGTTTTCATTCTTCGTTCTTTGCTATTATATTTTAATTTTGTGTTATATTTAAATTCAATTTTCATCAAATAAGAACAATCTCATTAGCAAGAGATTTGATAAATATTGAAGACAGAAATTGTTGATGTCAAATATTGTTCGAACGAACCTTAACGATACAATAGAATGTTGACATTGTGTTGATACGTCTTAAATTGCATCGTGGCGTCATTATGTGCACGCGTATTCGCTTCTATGCGTAATATTCGTGACTATGTGGAAAATTCGGCACACTTCACTGTGGCACACAATCTATGCGCGTTTATCCGTACAAATCGCATATATGAAAAAGAGTAAAAAGCCCCTAGCGTATTCTGATTCAAATCATACAAATTTTGAAAAAAATTAATATATTTCAATTAATTTTTAATTTAAAAGTCATTTTTATAATTTGAGTTATTTTTTTTTCAAAAACTTAATAAAAAAAATGTCGATGTTTGGTTCCACCTGGTGATTTAAATATTTAAATGTCAGTCACAAACGTCAGTTCAGATGAGTGCGTTCAGTTCTTACTCACTGGTCTACACATAGGTTCTGACATAGTCTGATCTCGTTGATCCTGACCCCCCCCTGGCAAAATTTGACCCCCAACGATTTTTTCGGACCCATTGCCATTTTCGGACCTTTTTTTTTTTTGCTCCTCAATTTTGCTGCGAAAGGAACATTAACACTAGATAGAATGGATTGATTATGAAAATGATTTTACACTAGATAGAATTGATTTTTTTGACCCCCAAAGGAATTTTTGGTTTGACCCCCCCTGAAATTTTTCGTGTCAGAACCTATGGGTGTACACATTCGTTAGCCAGTATACACTTATGCGGCTAATTAGCCAGCTAATTGGTTCTTCACTGGATGAGATATTAATGTTCAAAAACGCCAGAATCAATGAGTTCTTAGGTGAAAAATCTGTTTCCATCAATGTTAATACAACTATCACAAAAGTTCCTGAGAATGAAATTCCTGATTCCCTTCGCAAATTGTTAGAAGAACAGAATTTAAATTGAAATAACAAATTTCATTTTTAACCGAATTATGTTATTTTATTCTCGTTTTTTTTTTTCAATAAAAATTTCTACTATGTACTATAGTATTCATGAGATCCATGTTTTGTAGAAATATTATTACTCTACACTGTTCTTCATTAACAACAGAGAAAAAAAATGGAAAAATATTGTTCGCAGTTCCAGTTTCCTTACTTAGCTATTGCTCTATTTTATGGGAATACCAAACTTTGCAAAAATATTTTTTTTTTGTTATTATTGTTTTACTATTCATGGATTTTTTTTATTTGAAGGTAAGAGTTCGAATCATAAATCATTTTTTTTCTCATGTTTCTATGAATGTTTTTCATAGAATGGTGTAATAAAATTTCATGTACAAAATGAATAAAATTCGGAAAACGAATACTTTACGAACTTTCTTAAATATTTTATTGAATTTATTCTGCATATATATTTTTGCGAATTAATATTTCAAAGTTATTTTTTTACTGAAGTCTTCATATATCTACGAAACGTTTCAAATAATCCCATATTGTTGTGTATTCTGTAAATTCATTTGATTTGTTTGGTGCATCGAAGTAATAGTTCGCACTCTGAAATGATGAAATATGAAAACGATTTAAATATTTTGTGTGTTAAATAATGTAATAAAAATGTTCCGTACTTCACTTTTTCTTTGATCCCTTAGTCTTTTTTGATATGGTTTTTTTTCTTTTGCATATTTCATTTTTTTATGTTTCGTTTTATTGTCCATTTTTCTTTTACGTTTTCTCAATATAGAATCTGTCTGTTTAATGGAATGCATAATATTTATCTTTGTGCTTTGTTGTAGCCATCCATGAGTTGGCAACTTAATATTCTT
>NW_022596523.1:0-3642 GCF_009176505.1 Sitodiplosis mosellana | reverse complement strand
TAATAAAATATACATCAAAGGCCATCAGTTGCGGGCTTCATAACCATGATTGCAATTACAATATGTTTAAAATTTCGTGTTTTTTGATGTGTTTTGCTAGGAAAAAACCCATGTAAAATTCAATTCGATTTGTTGTTGTTTTTATTGTTCAGTATTTAAAAAGTAACTAAAATAAAATGGATGGAATCTTAGCTCCATGACGCCAGCCCCGCCCGGAATATTTTCTCAAGAAATTATAAATCTGAACCCGCCATCGCGTTCTACGCAATTTGTGCTAATTATTGCTCGCTCCTCAGAATTTGTGCTGCAACTGGAGACGAGCACAAATTCGACAAAAATTGAAGAAAAAAATTGTATGAAAATCGATATCACAGTGCAACATAGTTTAGGTAGGTCCATGTCATCTGCACCGCCCGAAAATGGTACTGGTAAACCATAATATGTTATAAGTGCTGGCAAATGCCACTTCCGGATTGCACAAATCTTGTCTGGTGGCTGAGTACTAATCGTCAACATTTTTGAAAAAGTAAATTTTTGGTATACATTCCCATGGCAAGTACATGAAATCGATTCTTTTTTTTCGTATGAATGTAGCTACAATGCACTTCCATAGTTTCTTGGTTATACCCCGGTATCTAAAAACCTTCGAAAAATGGGTACTAATAACACATTTGGGTCGCAGTTTTCTTGGGTTAACGGCAAAATCGGTTTCTAAAAATGGGCATACCGGCCTAAAATTTTACGATCTTTCGATCTGTGATGCAAAAACGATACCTTAATAACGCATTATTTTGAAATAATTCACTATTTTCACCATTTTTCCATACTTTCCAGTATGTGTTAATTTTAACCCCTTAGTCAAACATTTTCACCGTTTTTGAATTGGAAGATCTAGTGGGCCTCAATATCTTTCCAATGAGCCAAAAATAAGAATAAATATTCTCACTTCTTTCGTGCATTCGTAGCATTGAAAGCCTAGGCGTTTAGTTGTACGTGTGTATGTTTCACGCTATGCTACGAATGCACAAAGAGAAGTGAGAATAGCAATGAAAGCCTAGGCGTTCAGTATTTAAAATGTATATAAAAATTATGAAAGCCTCATCGAACGACTGTAGGCTTTCATCAAAGCGTATCGCGTTCACCCGGGCTTTTACAACATTTGGAATCACATCTAGAATATCTGGATCTTTCTGGAAATTATGTGGGAAAATTGAACGAAACTACATTTGAACGAACCTTGTATGTTGAATGGCTGTCGCTTAGACGTACCAATTTATCGATTTCTCATGTTAAACCTTACCAAAAATCGTCATAAAAAAAACGATATCCTTCGATTTGCGGTAGTACCCGACGAACATCAAATCAGATTCAAAGGTTATAGCGGTTTGAAAAATGTGTGTGGTGTCTCCACTGAATAACTTGAGATAATAGTTTGTAGGTTGGACTGATTCGAGTTAATACGCAAAATACTATCAATTCTTTTTTCTCATTTAATTTGTTTATTTCACAATAAAAAAAAAATTCTGAAGTTTTTTTACCTTCATCGTGTTACATTTATTTTTTTTCTCTTTGATTTCGACTTTTTATTTTCACTGTTTTCTTTCATTCTGATGCTGAAGTGCGGGTGTTGCATTGGATATTCGTCCAGCTTTTCGTTTTTCTAGCAAAACTGGATTTGCCAACTCGGGAAATTCACAGAGCGGTGAAACCGAACTGTCAAACTACAACGGGGACCGCGTAGTCGGTTGTCATTCGTTGCGGAACGCGCTTAAAGTATGCATAAGTACATGAGTACATGTTTCAAGCATTCTGGTTAAAAAAATATTTCAATTATTTATAAAAATATACCTAGCCCGACGAGAAATATGCGGTAAAATAGGTGTACGCCGACATTCCGTCGCATATCCGCGGATACTCGCAATGCGAATAGGAATCCACAGTAAAAGTTGCCGCAAAATGTTATCGCTGAATACCCTGCGACTATTCGCGCTGCGAACAACAGTACAGTTCCAACCTGAAGTTGGCTGCGCATGACATTTCAGAGTATTCGCAGGGTACTCGCCAACTATCCGCAATGCGATTATTCGCAAATTTCTTGTCGGGTAGCGTATTAATATGAAAACCCATTTTTAAAAACATTATTCATATTTTAGAAACGTTTGAAAAAATACCGAAAAAGAATATGAACTTTCTTTTTTTTGCTCGAAAATTCTTTGCTAACATTTTTCTTGTTTTTGATTGACGAAGTGAGGTTAATTATCTACTGACATGTTCAATGAGTAGAACAAATTTGTGCACTCGGTGGAACAAAGCCATTGTGTGTTTAAGGAGCCACTTTATTCCCATGGCTCCTGAAACACATTTTCAAGCTCACTTTGTAGGAAGCGAACGTAAATAATGAGATGGATCATAAAATTGAATTAATTGATTTTAATAACCATTTGAACATCAGCAAATCTAAAGAAAACTTAGATAAATTTGTCCATGTTGGAAATATTTTTCTGAATTTGATAATGTGGATGTTTCATCCAAATCATTCATTGCATTTAAATAGGAAAAAAAGAAACAAAATATTTTTACACACATATTTATTTTCCACTTGATTTTATCTTTTTTATTCACTCCATGAATAATATACGTTCACGAAAATACGTTGTCTTTTTCAAAAATAGTCGTTCAAATTCAACAAGTCGTTCTACGAAGGTGCACTTAAGACTGTATGGCGTGTATTTAATTTGTACTTTATTCTGACAGTCCCGTTGTAATTGATGATGACAGTTTGGTTTCACCGCTCTGGAAATTCAACTTTATCTTCTTTTACTGCAAGAGCGATTATATGCTTGCACATGTGCTGTTTAAAAAAATAAGGACAAGTACAGCTGGATGAGACTTTTCAATCAGTCATTGATAGTTGGATTATCCAAAATTGTTGGAAACCAAAATTTATAAATTCATCGAATGAGCGCCACTGAGTTCTGGACAGACAAATGTAGTACTTCTCATTGGCATCCTTCGGTTCACATTTTGCTGATGGAACAACATATGTTTGTTTGTCATTGTTACGGCTTTTAGCTTTGAATGATTTGAAGTGTTCCATATGCATCATTGCTGCTTTCCTCCATGTTTCTTTCGAAATTGTAGGCTCTTCGGCAATGATCCGAGATTCATTGGCAAACTGTTTTGAAACATCCTCTGTCATTCCTTTCATTGTGATCAAAAATTGGTTCAACGGCAGACGTTTCCGAAATGTAATCTTTCGTTTTATAACGGCATTGTGACTTTCGAGTGCATTGTTTGTCGAGGGTGTGTAGTCGGCAGCGCCTCCGAACCAATTCGAATGTCTATTGTGATTTTGTTATAATAAAACAGAGTTTGACTCATCCGCCAGATATATGCTATGGCATGATATAAAAATGCGCATATTTTTTTTTTGGCCGGCAACTTTGAGCGCATTCGTTCGACGTGGTTCAATGAATCATTGAAGGATACTTGTGAGAAAATCAAAAATATTTGATTGATTTTTATCAAACCATGTCTTGTGATTTTTTGTCTACTTACAGAAAGATTTTTTCAAACGACCTATGAACCAATTTTTTCCCAATCCATTCGGTAATGGATAGATTTTTGAGATCGGAATATTGA
>NW_022596522.1:0-2447 GCF_009176505.1 Sitodiplosis mosellana | reverse complement strand
CCATGTAAAAAGTCATTTACAACGTAGCAAGTCAATTTCATTCTTCTAAAATGGATAATATAGTCTGAAATCCAAATTAAAATCGTCAAAATTACCTAAACCGTTGAAGTCATAAAGCAGTCGGCCGTTGCCTGAAATCAAAATATGAAAGTATTCGAACTAAATATTTCATGTTTGGCATAAGGTTTGACCGAAATCCAATCAATCGAAATAAAACGAGATATTTTCAATTTTTTTTTCTTACAAATATCGCCGCATGTCGTGGCATGGAAAGCAGTGATAAGATTTGTGCAAGCGTCCACATGATAGAGATGATCGTGATCATAGGCTAGTCCCGTGGTTGAAATCATACCACCAAAGAGACGTGTGACACCTTTTTCAGGCGTGTACATGTAAAGTGATGCATTTTTCGGTGAGTTACAGAACGTAACATGATTGGATCCACCATAAAAGTGGCCGCGTTTGCTTTGCTTTGCCAAACACCAACGACTGTTCTGATCAAATTGTTCAACACTAAATAGTGTACTGACTTTTGCAGCTGGTGACTTTCCATCCCATTCAACAATGATTACATCATGATCCACGCCGATGGCAAACAGATGTTTGTATTTGTTACAGTCTTTAATCGGCAAAATAAAAGACGGTGACGTGATCACACCAACTATGTAAGCTCCATAGCCACGATCTTCATTGAAACCGTATCGAAAAATTGATAAATTCTGACCAGTCGAGATGTAGTCAACGTAGTACAGACTTTGTGTGCAATCATCCCAAATGGTTGCAAATCCGATGCCGGCAAACGGTGCGGGGATTGAAGTAATTTCGATATCAGACTAGAAAATTAGACTCATTTTAATCAGATTGATCACTTTTAAGGAAAAATAAAGAATAAATCGCCAAAAAGCATAACGAAGTGTTCAGGAGGAAATGAAATATTTTGAAAAACTTTGATTTTTAGTAGAAAAATGGCCTAAGCTTTGGAATTATACTCACTGCATATATGCACTGAAGAAACACACTAAGAATTGCTATACTTTTCCACATTTTTAATGAACTAAAGTTATTTTTTCTATTAAACTCAGTATTATTATTCGGAAGCTATTCTATTAGTTGAATTCGTTTAAATGACGAGATTTAAACATCAAATGCTTTTAAATAGCCTATAATTGAACCAATTATTGTATTCTTATGTGTTTTATTTTTTATATTTTGGTCAAGCACATGTTTAGCACAAATGTTTGATTAATTTTTTTGCGGCCAGTTCAATGCAAATAGTATTTATCATTTCAACGACGCTTGTTTGTTCCCGTATTGCATAAAAAAAAATCAATATGTGTGTCATTATTTACTCTCAATTATGGCGTGAGAATCGAAGACACTAATGTGAATATTCACAAAGTCAAACGACTCAATTTTTGGCTAAATTTTAAATTTTATTATATTGACTGAATCAATCATATTTTATTATTATTAAATAAAAAAGTAAGTATATCCAAGATTATATCGCTCAATTAGGACTTTCTGTAGAAAATCTTACAAAGAGTCGTCATATTTTAAAGGGAACAAAACAATTCTTTTTCATTTTTCGCTAATTCACGATAAGACCTCATCGTGTACTGCGTTTCTATGTGGTTTGAACTGTAACAATGGCGTTTCCTTTTCTTTTCTTTTTTCTCGAAAGATGTAGATTTTAAAGACAAACAGAACAGAAACATAGAGCAAAAAATGTTCATGGCAATCGCTTGAAAATAAATTTCATTCAATAATTCTTGATTGAAGTAAAAAAATATAATTATTCACTTTTTATTACCTTTTTGGATTTATTTAAAATAAAGGGAACTTGAGTGGGAAACTAAAAAAATTTCAAATTTCATTGAAATTTAGTTCATTCTTAAAATCTGAACCGAATTTCCATGGGCTTACAACATGCTCTAAATTTTCAAACGTGATGATTTACGACCTTTTGCGCCGAGATCAGTAATTTTGTAGAGAGAAGTAGGGACTGCTGTACGATCTGTAATTTGTGCTAATAGAACATTAACACGTGCCTGTACCGTTACAACAAATAGGATATCTCTCTTGGGTCCACCAAATGTCGCTCCGCCGATACCTTTATAAGGCATTCGTACAATTGGAATAGCAGAAAATGTTCTAAGAGAGAATGATAAATCTTTAATTCCTTTTCACATTTAAGTAAAAATAAAACTTTTTGTTCAACTGTCGCAATGACAATTTGTTATCGAAACTGTTACACTATTTTTATTTCATGCCACTTTTTTTACCCTCTCTGAGTTCCATCACATGGAATGATACATGTGACGGCATATTTTTACACGGAACTTCGTTCCCAGTGCGCCGAGCACTTGCTATATATAGAGCGAACGTATCCGAATATTAGAAACCACACGTTATTACATGTAGCTAGTGCTCGGCGCACTGGGAACGAA
>NW_022596521.1:0-4922 GCF_009176505.1 Sitodiplosis mosellana | reverse complement strand
TGAAGACGATGAAATCAAATCGAAGAACACTTTGATGTATGTTGAAGTATCGAAATATATCAAAGGTAATTCCGTATGTGAATTGATTTAAAATGAATTGATTGAAATGGTGAAAAACGTTTTTATTATACGTACGAATCAAATTATGAGGCAAAACATTTGATTTTGCACACAAAAAAACGAAGAAATGCGTTTTATAGTGAAATAAAATTAATTCAAATTTCGGATCACCTTCGTTGATTTTCAACATTTTCTCTCTCGACGTTTGCCAGTGCAATGCACTTTCGGTAATTGGGAAATACCGGGGAACCAATTTACTGCCAGACAATTGAAAGTGAATGCAATGCAATCTGCATTTACCAATGTTTGAGTCGTATCGCATGGCTCATACGTGGTAGATGACACTTTTATTCCTATCGGTACTAACAAGTAATGTTCATTTCATCGAAGACAATGTTAGAACGCGTCATTTTGATTGTGTTAGAACTACTAAAGCAAAAACAACTTGCTTTGATGTCGATTCAGCTGTGAAGTTCATTAAAAGACCTCACAAATTAAACACATGCAAATCGGAATCAATTTCACATCGTTTGGAGGTGTTGGCTTGATAATTACATTTGGGAATAGTAATTTAAGTGCTATTTTGAGTACTTGAGACGTGCATTGAGATCTTTCGTCTGAATGACATTTGCTTGCCATGCGACAATGTAATTAATTGCAATGATATCACGTGCAATTCACGGTTCTATAACATCAAAATTTGAAGAAAAAATTGTTCAGATATATATTCGAATATCAGGTCTTTTTTACATGTTCAGGCACATTTGATTATCCCATCATGTTTTTTCAGTATATTATCTGAAATGATTCTACATCTTTTTGCACACTTCACAAAGAATGCGTCTCGTTTACGCGTTTTTATCTTCCTTTGTTCAAACGATTTTCTTGCAGTCCTTCCTCGGCTTAAGAACAACCACAACTGGATTGGAATAATATTTTGCTCCCAATTTTATGTATTCTTCATTCAATAAAACAACTTCGTTAGTGATTGCACTATACTTTTTGTGAATGTGTGTAGACACTAGACATACACGTATACAATGCTATACGTGCAAATTCACTAAGCTAAATATGTGTAGAACAGCAAAATCATACAACCAGTAGGTGTATGCATGTTGTTCGCTCTGTTTAGATCTTTCAATGGGTACTACATCATTGTATTGAGTCAGTATGTCTTTATTGTGTATGCGTAATTTTATCATTGAGAGATCAGAAAAATTAACATAACTGCTATTAACAATACTTTAGAGCTTGCACACATTTTACATAAAGGGTGTATAACAGAATTACTGATTTTATTGGAGGAATGCGATAATTGCGATATAATGGCAACAGATAAAATTCCTTCAGAAATCGGTACGGTTGACATACTATCTGGACAGAGACATTGAACGTAAATACTGATATTTGGGACGTGAGATAACGAAAAAAGAAGTAAAATGACATACGGTAACAGAATGCAATACAAAATACGCCATGGAATTTTCCTTCAAGGAATAAAAAATTCACTAATCGTAATCATGTTTGCGATTTCTTATTTTGCTCGTAATGCAACACATAGCTTTACTAGTCGGTTATGATATTATCTGTTCAAATTTCCCATTCATACACCGAAATCGTCAATTTCAAAAAGCATATCTATAAAAAAAAATATTGTGATAGGTTTGGAAATAGAATTATTTTATTTTTATTTTATTAAACACCGCCAAGATCTGACTGAATATAATGTGGGTTTTGATTAAAGTTTGGCCGGAAAAGAGTGCAAGACTGTTACACATTTAAAATAATAAACAATTTTTAACATTTTCTCGCCTCGTTAAAAACCTGGCTCTTTTCGTACATTATGCGGTAATCACAATAGTAGGAAGATGAAAACGAAGACAGTCACGCAACCAAGATGGAAATGCTTAATATTAGTCTATAGCGAACAGTCCAAGATAACCTTTGGTAAACGTTTCCAAAGGGACAAAACCTATGTGAAGCGTTTAAATACACGTTTAATTTGAGACCCTAGGACAGCAAAAGTCGTCGCTCAATTTATACTGGTAGATAAATTGACGAAAAGTTTTACGTCGGTAAAGGCAGATCCATGTTGATTGCAGGAGGCATTGAGATGACATGGACTATGATTTGAAACGTACCGAGAGCATTTGATGCTAATTGGTAACTTTTGAAGAATTATGATAATATTCGTGACTAGCAAGATCGCTTCGATCAGCTTCCTTGCTGGCACTGCGCGGAACAGACAATATTCCTGGATTTGATGTTGTATCGTAAACCATCTAAATTGTAACTTAGTCCAAATTGTAACAATTGAACAAATAGACTAATTTTCTGCAAAACTTTAAAGGAACAGTGAATTTTTTTGCTCCGCCCGCGTCCGGGTGCAAAAATTTCTTAGCGCCCTTAACTGAAACAATAGGGCAGCCAGACATGATTTTTTGAAAGATACAATTTTCGAAGATCATGCGAAATTTTTCCCAGATTCCATAAAAAAATCTGTGGTCAATCATCAGGCTAATGATATCATTACTATAACGATTTTGGCCTTTTTGTAGACTTTTAAAAGTGACGCGAGCGTAGCGAGCGGAAATTTGTTTTGGTGTTTTCTATTCTTGAATCCTTTTTTTCATTGGCTTATTACAATATATCTTTCTGTTCGGATTTCTTTTTGGGGGCGCACAAACACGGAACAATTTTTTAGTGATTTATAATTCAAATCGAACAAGAGCGCTGAAGTGCCCGAGCGCCAGAAGCGCTGTCATGTAGAGACAATGGAATCTCGCACCTTTACTTCTCTCGTTCGATTTGAATTTTAAATAACTGAAAAAAAATTCATATGGCGCTCGAGCGCCATCAAATCGTTTGCGCTCTGGTTCATTGCACCACTCCGCTCCCGGTAAAAAAAAGTCCCTGTGAAGGGTAACTGTCGTTTTTTATATCATATTTGAGAAGAACACGAAAAAAACTTCCGATATGAATATATGACTTATTTGTTTTTTTTTATTTGAAAAGTGGTTTATTTTGAGCCTATGTTACAATTTGGATGGTTTAAGATACTTTGAAAGTTAAAAAAAATCAAAAAGTTCCGAAAACTTATCAATGAAAGATCTTCGAAATATGTCCTTTTGTACCAATTCGTTTTCACGGCTCATTTAATTATTTTGCATGCTGTTAGGTTTTTTACGAAACGAATAATAGGGTTTTTTTCCTCAAAAATAGTTTATTTTAATTGAGTTTGCAATTTGAAGACAAAAAATTAGTCGATAACATAGAGTATGAATATCTAGTTCGAATAAATAGTTAATGGGATTTTATTTATTCTGCTTGTCTCAATATCTTAATGTGATGGATCATGTTTCAAAAGAAATTTAGTTTTACAATACAATTTTTATTCGACATATCGTAGTTTATAATTATTATATATGTTTGTTTGATTTGGTATAGCCAAGAGAAAGAGAGAGCCAACATTCAACGTTGCAGTTTCATGCAACCGTATTCGTAGAAAATACGCCACTTTCCCCTCCAGATTCTCACGTAATCGATCGCATTTTGACACGTAATCACCCTGGAATGAAAAACTCTCTACCGATTCACAGTTGCGTACAAAGTCGAGAATTTCATCGATCGTAAATTGAACCAAGCTAAATGTGATGTCCTTCAATGAGTGCATTTGATTCAATGATTTGGCCAATTTCACTTTGTCGGCTGTAGTTTGGAAAAAGTAACGTCCATGGCTCAGACGAAGTTCATCCAAATTTGACTGCATGCTAATGAAATTAATGATATCGTCACTGAGATGATATTTGTTTGGAATCAAATAGAGTTGTTCCAGCCGATTGAATGAAAACGGAATTTTCGGTATTGGACCACCTGCTTCTCCGTTGGCATCATCACAAATTTCGAATCCGAGATTTTTCACATTACGAAAATGGATTTTAGATTTCGGAAATGGATGGGGCCATCGTGGTTAAAACACTTTGCATGCCAAATGACCTTCAGATTCTCAATCGTTTGCAAATGCTCGCTAATGCTGTGGAGAAATTTCGCATCCAACATAGCACCATCAATTGTCAACCATCGAATTTGTGGATTCAGACGCAAAATCTCTGCGAAGTGCGACTTTCGGAATTTCGTCTTATCGCTTTTGCCCATTTTAATAGATAAGCTGTATAAACTTGGGAAATGTTTATACTTTTTTCGATCAGCTACAAAATTTCCGTCGATGAATTCCAGCTGGCTCAATTGCGGGAACCATTTGTTGAAATCGATCAAATTGTTGCCCAAACGGGAATTACTGAATTCAATCGCATCAACGTTTGAAAATGGTTTTTCGATATTTTCCATCGTCCATAGCTGTGCACGTCTGAAATAAATACTACGTAAGGAATCAGCACAGTATTCGTTCAAATATCAATCAACTTCATTGTGATGACGCCGACAACCTTGCACGTAATTGGCCGTCACATTGGTGATTAAGTGACCAAAGCAACGCAACATTTTTAAGCAAGTTGATAAATCCGAAATATAAATCGAAAAGTATCGTATTTCAAGCCGTCGATCGTGCGATGGTTTCATGCTAACAATTTTCATTAAATACATCTCATAAAGACTCTTTTACACTTGGTCGACGACCTGCTTAAAATATTTGCTCGCATCAGCCACATTCAACAAATCTTCTAGCTCCAACTTCTTGAAAATATGCTCGAGGCAATCGTCGTTGATATCCGTGATTTTGGTCATGGAAACTGGTTGCTCTGGAGCTTCTTGCTTCTTTCGTTTGCTTTGACGTTGATTCACCAATGATTGTTTCCATTTTCGGCTCGATCTGGATTTTCGATTCGACATTCTGTGCGTGAAAA
>NW_022596520.1:0-1230 GCF_009176505.1 Sitodiplosis mosellana | reverse complement strand
TCTTGCGTGGAGTCACCAAAATCATCCATTAAATATTCTTCATTGGTCGGTGAATTAAGCGCATTTAATGAGGCCGTTTCATCGATTTCTATGTTCAGATTCAAAATACTTTGTGGAAGATCCATATTATCCATGATCACACTTATACCGATTGGTTTTTCGAATTGAACTTGAACAACAACTTGTTGCACAAAATGAATTTCACAACTGTGGCAAAGCACGCGGTTTGAGAACTGTCGAAAGTGTACGCGGCTAAGTGACAGTTCAATTCGATTGAGAGAGAAATCCCGTCGGAAAAAATATGTTGAAAGAATATTCTCGAACGATAAAGAATTCAGCAAAAATGTCGTTACTGTTTTATGAGTTTCAGTTCTGTTTTAATGATGAGTAGAAGTTTATGTTTATTTCGCCTGTGTATACAATCGCCGATCTTTCGATATAAACACTGAACGCGAATATCCGTTGGATTATTGAAGTGGAACGAAATTTCGTTCCGCTTCAATTATAGTAGGATGGATCGAGTAAACATAACATTTTTTGTTACAATAATCAACAGCACAGAACAAAACCCGCTTTTAAGAATTGAAATTAAAATAAATCGATACAGCCTAGTTCATTCTATAAATCATACATCCAAAGAAATTGAATGTGACTCGAACTAAACTCATATTTGAAAACGAAGCCAAGTTCTACGCTGACAATTTGAGACTTGATACATTTTTTCAATGATTTGGAGATCAAGTGTGCATTTCAAAGCCAGTACACACTATATTTTTTATGAAATTTATTTTCTAAAATATTTTCAATAATAATTTCTTCATTCAAAATTTTTTTTCAATCACATCTAGACACATAAAATTTCGAAAATATGCCAACACAACGAGAAATTCCGACGGAAAGAAATCTCTGAGAATTCTTTCCGCCGGGATTTTGCTTGTGGTGGATTCGCGATTTCCCGACGGAAAAAATCCGTGGGAGGGTTTACACGTGGTGAATAAAATTTTCCGCCGGAAAATTTTACCTGTGCTTTTTAAATGGAACATGCGAAATCCCGGCGGGAAACTCAGCGTGTAAACGCGATTTTCCGCCATGTAAACTAGGCTTTACCTCCAATTCGTGTATATGATCTTCAGTAATTATATTTATTTCATTGGTATCATTATCATTTGCACTATCGATCAGATTGATTTTATTATTTGTTTCATTTACATTAAAAAAATTGTAATTATA
>NW_022596519.1:0-1115 GCF_009176505.1 Sitodiplosis mosellana | reverse complement strand
AAACTTCCCATGTAGACGGTCGCAATACAGCCGTAAATCGAAAAAAATGCGTCGCATTTCGAAGCGAAATACAATTTGGTTAGTAAAACAAAACGACACACCGCACATGTTATCAGAACAAAACGAAACACAAATAGTTTGCACACAATATTCCAGTGTTCCGTAATCAAATAACAACATGATTTTGTTTCACTTTGTTCTGCGAATGATTTGAGTTGCGCTTCGGTACGAAAGTGTATCATACGCCCTTTTTATTCTAACGCATTCATTTATACTTGAATTAAAACAGGGATGTCAATTTTGAAGAAAAAAACTTGTAATTTACATTCTAAAAAAAGTGAAGATCTTATTGCATGTAAATTTATATTTTCAGCATTGTGGTTCTCACTCATAGTAAATATATCTAAAAAATGCAAACTCTTTTCAATAGAAAACACACGTAATGCGAAACATGTTTTCATAGCCCATCAAAGAAAAAACAATGTATTATTATACTACTCAGAAAATAAGTTACAACTTTATATAATATGAAAAGTTCAACATTTTAGCTATAAACATAACTGAATATCACTATGCGTGTTCCATTTTGATATAAACCGAAGTATCCTAATTTCTTAATGTATTTGATTCCTTTGTCAACAATGATAGCTTTCTTTTCCATTGTTATGACCATCTTAATATGGTTTGTACTGTACGTTCAATTTTCAAGCTTGTTAAGACCTCGATAATAAGATAGGTAAATTCGCGAATCCACATCTCCAACGACTAAAATGGTTGAATAAAAAAGAGAAAGGAAATAACGTGTCTAATTAAATCTCCAATTTTTCAGAATAAGGACAACAACGACACCAAAATAAAATTATCAGACGAATAACGACTGAAAAGTGACGCTTGCAGCTATTCACGAAATAACACAAAAGATAGAATTAAATAAATCCTTCACCATTGCCTTTGTGGACCATCTTTCGTTATCTTATTTTGCCTGTTCTTTTTTCATTGCTGATTGCTTAAATAACATTTTGAATTCGTGGCGATAATTTGTATGTATTACTTGCTTCAGAATGATTTTCAATTTTCGACACGTGTTTGAACTTCAAATATGTTTCACATTCCAT
>NW_022596518.1:0-5327 GCF_009176505.1 Sitodiplosis mosellana | reverse complement strand
TTTATAAAATCGATCATATAAACCTACCTCGTGGACATTTGGAAAAAAATATTGACCAAAATTTACACTAATGTATTACACTACCTTTACTTGCATGCAAGTGTCATTTTTAGAATCGAATACAAAAGTACGTTGGAAAAAAATGCTTGCTGCAAGCATTTTACTTGCAAGGTGTATTTCCACCTTAAGTCATATTGATATGGAGAACGATTCGAGCACATTTTTGATATGGCTTTTTCAATGGGTAGATTGTTGTTTTTAATTATCTTTCCACCAGACATAACAAATGTTCCTTTTTGACATAAGATCACTAATCTGATCAGTCATCCACGGAACTGTTTCGTGTTTTAAAGTAATTTCACGATAAGGGCAGATATCGTTTAAAGTCTGTTGTGATGATCATATGAAACTAATCAATCATTGAATCCATTTTGTTGTCATATGATGGCAACATGATTGAATGTTGACCAATATTACAATACTTAGAACATATAATTTCAGACACTTGTTGTTTTCCAGAGAATTTGAATTGAAAGCTAGGGGGTAAGAACACAAGCGCTTGAGAAGAATCCGTACGAATATTTGTGAATTCGTGTGATTGTATATACGAGACATTCGCAACGCAGTGAGTGTACAACAACAATAACAAAGCCACGAACGCATGAATATATGCGAATCTATGTGAATCTCACAACTTGTCCTTAGCCCCTAGATTGAAAGCGAAGCATGTAAGTACATGCTGGTAATTAATGATCAGTTCATTCATGCGATCAAATATTCTGATGGAATAATCAAAACAATTCATTGATGTCATGTAATCATAATGAATTGTTTATACTACGGATACTATTATCATAATGTATGCAAACGAAGAATTGTTCTAATAAATCGTAATTAAAACGTAGAATTAGTTGTTGGTTCTAAAAGTCGCAAAGAAGAATCTCTTTTTCACCACTTTGCCCGCTTATTGTTGCTATCGGACATCATTCAAAAATCTCTTAAGTTGCCAGACATTCTGTTACAAAACAACTGTGAATTTTTTTTTTTTGGAGTCGTTCCTCGTGTCGAATACAAATACAAAACAAGTGATAATTATCGTAGACAACCATTTCGGAGAAATTGAGAATTGTGTTTTTGATCTTCTAACTGATTTCTGAATCACTTCGTAATGCTGTGAACAACAAAACAGTATACGTGACAAAGATAATGGGATTTCTTCGAATTTATTGCCGAAAAACACACCGCTCATTAATGCTCGGCCATGTCCAAAGGGGTAGATACAGATTTTTATATTGATTCAAATTTTTGCAAATATTTCTCTAATTTCATTCAATTTTCTTCAGGCTTTGTTATGCGCTAAATTCATCACGCTGAATAAATTCATGCGATAGATTTATGCGATAAATGTGATGTGCTCGCTTTGCGGTGAACGATGTCTGTTGCTCTTCACTACCGCTTAGCGATGCGTTCACTGCAAAGCATGAACGTTCATGCGTGAACAAGTGAAGAGCAAAAGACTTCGTTCACCACAAAGCGAGCCCATCATATTTATCGCATGAATTTTTTCAGTGTGATGGATTTAGCGCATAACAAAGCCTGATTTTCTTTATAATTTCTAAAAAACGTATAAAAAAACTGATTTTTCATTTTATTCAATTTCTAATTTCAATTAATTTACTCATCATGTCTTTCCCCTAGGCTATTGAACAGCGATAAGTAAATGCGAATTTTCGGCTGTCCAACAAAGTATAAAAGCTAATGTGCGCAGCAAACATTACAGTCAGTTCTAAATCATCATTGTGGTATTTTATTTGATGATGTTTGACTCGAATCGGACTACCGTTTATTGATTTATAATTTTCCATTGTATAATTAAGTTTTTTTTTTGTGTGGAATACAAATTTAAAAAATCTCCCTTTGACATTTTTTTCTCATCAATGTTAAAATAAAAAGTAAACCGTCCGATTCGAGTTAAGCTTATAATTTGATTATATTTAATTTGTATCAGGGCTAAAAACACGGAATCAAATTGATTTTGCTTTTTTTTTTATCCATTTGTTTGTTTGTAAATCGTTGCGATTGAAGACGGAAAAAGGCAAAATATGAGACGTTCATTTGCAGTCATTCTCCTATTAGCGGCTTGTGTCGTTGATAGAAGTGTTCACGGTGAGTTTTGAATAACTTCATTGATAATCACTGAAAATTTAAAAAAAAAACTCAAACATATTGGTTTCATTACAGCACACAGTGCCAAGGAGAAATTATTGATGGAATATTCTAGACACGGTCGGCTACGTGATATCTCATTTATTTTGATAGTTTTTTTTTAAACAATTTAAGTGAAATCCGTTGAAATTTTTTTATTTTGTTTAGGCAATTTGACTGGCGTTCAAAAACTTATCTCCGAAGGTGTTGATGTTAATGCTGAAGATCCGCTTAAACGAAGACCACTTCATTACGCAGCCACTTCAGGTAAATCGTTCACACAACTCCATCAAACGTTTCCCATTTCTTATTGCTTTTTTTCTCCATATCTTTCCAGATTATGTGAATGTAGTTCAGGCTCTTGTTGAATTTGGTGCAAAAGTTAATGCTGAAGACTTTGAAAATCGGACACCACTTCATTTCGCAGCTCAATTTGGTAAATCGTTCACACACTTCCATTTAAGGTTTTCATTTTTCATTAAAATTTTCTGATGTTGTATTTATAGACCGTGTGAATGTAATTCGGGCTCTAATCGAACTTGGTGCAAATGTGAATGTTGAAAACAATCGGGGGGAGACACCGCTTCATTGCGCAGTTAATATTGGTAAATCGTTCACACATCTCCATTAAAAGTCTCCCTATTCTTATTGCATTTATTTTGATAATCTTTTCAGCGCGTGTGAATGCAGTTCGGGTTCTTGTTGAACTTGGTGCAAATATGGAAGCCGCAAATACTTATCTTGAAGAAACACCACTTCATTACGCAGCTAAATTTGGTAAACCGTTCACACATCTCCATCAAAAGTCTCCCAATTCTTATTACTGCTATTTTCATCATCTTTCCAGGCATGATGGATGTAGCTCGGGCTCTCATCGAACTTGGTGCAAATTTGAAGGTTGAAAACAAAAATAAACTGACACCCCGTCAATTAGCTGAAAAGCTTGGTAATATTTCACAATTTGGAATGAAATATAATCACAGATCGTTGAATTGCTATGATTTTATTGCCATGTAGGTCGTACGAAAGTGGCCACAATCCTGAAGGAAGCTGAAAACAAGACACCAATGTGAATATAAATCAAGCGGATAGCGCATGCTGGCGTTATGTTGCCAAATATAATATTTACATAATTCATATGCGATTCGCTCAAATGTTAGTCTTTAGCTCTGTATACTTCAAATGCAGAATGCAAGAGATTACGAATAAATTTTTCAATTCAATCAATTAAAGAGTACGGTTTGCATGGTGCATTGGATAATATCGTGGTTTGATTATAATTCATGGCCAATGCTCATGCGTATCGGCATAAGAGACTCTTAGCAAATAATAGTTGTTTTCTTAAATTTCTTGCAAAAAAAAACCAACATATACCAACATCCTTCAACTATTTTCTAGTCGATAGAAATTCATTCACCTCTTTCATAACAGAATCGTTGAAACACAAAAACTTAACAACCAAAAAGTAACAATTGTTATGCCCAATGAGGAAAATGTTACAGTTGTACACATTTTGTGCACGGCCAATGTAATTTCTCCATAAGCTGTGCACAAAATGTGTACAACTGTAACGTTTTCCTCATTGGGTGAGAAGGATTCAAAAAACTATTCTTCATACATACAGACCGTTTTTTCCCTAACAAAAGTCCTTTAAATAGTGAATTGAAAGAATTTTTTTTAGCTGACTCTGCCATTATTATTATACTTGAATATTGTAGAGTACGTCACTTCATGCAGGCAAACTTTTAAATAAGTAGACATTTGGAATATGTTTTCTGCGTGAAGCTATAATAGCAACTGATTTATTATTCAACTCTTATGTCTATTGTAACATTCGTAAAGTGACAATTTGAAATTAGGTTGTTTTGTTATACAAACTACAGTTCAGAGAATTCAAGTTCTGTTGAATTTTGTCCCTTCCCATATGCTTGCTGTGCGGTGAAATATATTCCGCGGCGGGCTGTGTGCGGGATATAATATAGAGCTCGATAAAGCATTAGCGAGAGCAGTGCATCGCTCTGACACACATCATTATGTGTATACGGATTCAGCGGAACGGTTAGAGAGCCAACATAGATACACTCGAACGCATGCTACTATGACTATTTGCAACAGACTTGTGTACTCAGTCGTAGTAGCCTGCGCACAGCAAGCATATGGGTTCTTCACATTGAGAGAGAAATAAAAATGTATATATTGGTCAATGTGAAACGTCAAATACATCTTCAGTACACTAAAATCTATTGAACTTACATGTTGTTTCTTCAGTTGCATAAAAATTAGTGCGTAGAAAAGACATTTTGAGGCAATAAAATCGTTAATCAGTTCATTATTCAGCGTAAAATATGAAAAAAGTGGGAGTGTTTTTACTAGTGACATTGGTTGCATTTCTAATTGTATATTACAATTTAAAATCGGATCCATATATTACCGATGATAAACCGCCTGAAAAACCGTATTACCCTCGATTAACCTTTGCGATATCAATATTGAAACAATTACAAAATGATAAGACCAATGAAAGTGTTTTCTACTCGCCACATAGCCTTTATGAGGCACTTTTATTGAGTTTTTTCACTGCTTCCGATGGAACAGAGAAACAGTTAAAAAATTTATTGGGATTGAATTGGATTCGAAATAAATCAGATGTTGAATATTCGTATAAATCGAAAAAATTGAATCACTCAATTTCTTTGAGGAACCCGCTCAATGCACCGCACACATCAACAATTTCGTTGAAGAGTTTACAAAGAAACAAATCAGAAATCTTATTCCACCAAATCTTATAAGTCAAGGAACAAAATTCGCCATTGTCAATGCGGCATATTTTAAAGGGAAATGGGTATAATTTTGTAATTGATGTGCTGAAAAAAAAAATGAAATTCATATGATTCATTGCATTTATCCTTAGATATCTCCGTTCGATGAAAAACTAACTCAACAAGAAGCATTCTATAAGGAAGACGGACATAAGATCTTTGTTGATATGATGAGACAATCGAAACATGACAATATCGAGTTCGAATGTGGTAAACTTTGAACATTTCACACGTCAATTCAATCGAATTTTTTTTAATACTGGCAGATTTTAATTTTCATTTCCAAATTAGGTCTCATCAAAA
>NW_022596517.1:0-2648 GCF_009176505.1 Sitodiplosis mosellana | reverse complement strand
GTGATAAGGCCGTAAAATGCATTCTGCTCGAAATATCATCATTATCGACTTTGGCTGAATGTCTGTGTCTACATCGATCTAACTGTCGGTGATGACGATCCGCCCAAGAAACACAACGCACTAATCTCTTAAGCTTATAAAATGTATCCAGTTGGTATTATCCATCCTAATTGTGTTACTTTTCTCAACTGTCATCAAATGAGGTGTCTCTGTCATACGAAAATATAAAATTCGAAACACTGGATGTTTGAATCAGTTGTGTGTTGACAGTCAAAGACAGAACCGATCAATTCCGAACCCATTTTCGTCAATTTTTAAAACGAACACTGAATACATACATTCAACAGATTCATCGAACTATTTTTTGTATAATTTATAATTTTGCAAAGAAAACAGGTATTTGCTGTTTTAGACTTTTAGCATTCAAAGCAGAGAACTTAGTTCCACGCTCTACGTTAAAACTTATCCATTTCATCAATCATTTTGGAAAAAAGTGCCAAAAAAATTGTTAAAAACTGCGGAACTTATTCATTGTCAATTTTCGGTTTTTTCCACAGGTCTAATCGACCAAAGATGAAAATCACGGACATGAATCTGATTTGCCTCGAAGAATGCTTGGAGCATTTGAAATTGGGCGATCTTCTGAGTGTGGTAGATACCAACAAAAGACTGCGCAGAGCGGCCGAGTTTGTTTACATTCGAAAGTATGGCGAGAAGTACATAAATTTTCATCATGTGGAGAGACGAAATAATCGATCTATTGAAGAGTATACGGTTGTAAAAAGACTCATAATCAGAGATTTAAAAACTTCACTTCAACTCTTGCGCTGTTTTGGTCACTTGATTAACCTTTTGACTGTCTTTACCTAAATGAAACGTAGGCTGTCTTTCCTGACATTTTTGTCACCCACAAAATGTACGGGAAAAATTAATAAAATCCAGTGTTTTTTTTAAATTTTCATCATAAAATACAACATTCTCTTTTCGTTTTTAGTAGTTTCGGCTTTTATACGTAATATATATTACATATATATGCATACTTTTTGGAACATCATTTTTGGCTCGTATTCAGTTTTGGATTTTTCTTGGTTTTTGACGTGCGCGAGCGCTTTTGTACAGATGTCACCTCTATGTTAGTGGACGTATAGCAAGCAAACGATGTCTTAATTTATCTAAATTCAATGCTCTTTATGATAAAACTTTGAAACTGGCAAAAACTATTCTCTATTTTGTGTATATTTAGCCCGGTATTTAGTGAAGTAGACTAGTTTTATTGTTCACTCCTCATATTTGGGGTCTATAGAATTCTAACTTCTGCACTGATCCAAATAATTTATAGCGCGTTTGAATGGTAATTTATTCCACTATTGAATTTATTTTTGGTGATATCTATTCTACAAAAAAAGTTACAGCCTTGAATGTGCTCAGAGAAAGTGGCTTTCCAAAAAATCTTTCAAAAAACCAAAATGCACTAAATCATACCGTAACCCAATGAAACGAAATATGGTTTTGAGATCACGAGATCGTCTTCTTCAACGTGGTATTCTTCGTTATGCTCAAAAACTTTTTTTCAACTTTATTTATTGGTTTAAATATATATTGACATTTTTGTCAGGAAAGACAGCCAATGACTTTTTTTGTTTCGAGCTGTGTTTTCATAGGAAAATAGATTTATTTTTTCACTTTTTTTTGGGAATTAAGAAAAAAATGATCGAAAAGAGCATACCTAGAGTTTCATCAAAAAATAATTTAAAAAAAAAACACTATTTTCAAGATTTTCGGAGCGACTGACAAAAATGTCACGAAAGACAGTCAAAAGGTTAAGGAGATCGATTTCGAATTTATTTTGGAGAAAACCAAACTTTTACTACTTAATATACTAAATGAATATTGCGCTGAATCTCTCAACGCATTTTTTCACATTTTTATTGTTCTAGTGATAATTGGAGCGTATTTACTAAGCCGTTCACGAAACTTCAAGAAGTTGATATGCTTAATTGTTATTTCACCAAAAAGGGCGAATTTAATCGAATATTTCCAAAATTGAAACGAATTAGGTACGATTGTAACGAGATAGGGCAAGGCAATCATGAATGTCAAGCCGTCCATAATTACGAATGTGTGGTGGATCATTATCCTCATATGGAGGATTTTGCAATTGGTTTTTTCAACAATAGTACGGTACCGGTTCCGATGAGGGGAAATATAGCAGCCGTTTTGCGTTTGAATCCACAGCTTAAAAAACTGACTCTCTCAGTATCGTCGGATGATGATCGCCTACTTAATGGAGGAGCCCATTTCGACGACACACATTTCGGAGTGCAATTGAGCCAATGCAAAATCTCGAAGAACTTCATTTGGGAGGCAGTGCGAGTGCATTAGTTCCGAATTTCACTGGCCTGGAAATTCATTTGAAAAATGTAAAAAAGTTCAGCATTAATATCCCAAAAACCAAATACCCATTTTTGTTTGATCAACTTGAATCTTTCCACTTCGAGATGACAAATGAATGGAGGGCTGATGATTATGACTTCATGGGCCAACATCCAACCATGAAAAGATTAATCGTTGTGACTGAATATGGTATATCTTATATGAATGTCACACGCCTCGTGCAAGCACTGCCAATGTTAGCGGAATTTGAGGCT
>NW_022596516.1:0-2043 GCF_009176505.1 Sitodiplosis mosellana | reverse complement strand
GTTGGATCATCACCAGTCACAACTAGAGACACATAAAGACGCTCTACACATCTATTCACAATCCATGAACAAGGCTATGCTCATACAAGCACCAAGGTCGCTTTCTTCGTATACAAATACATGGTAAAGATTTGACGTAAGACGCCAAGACGCCTTTACGCGTGGAATGCTCGAAGCTGTCATCGTACACATATTGAACACGAACATTGTCGTTTACACAATCACACTCACACAAATGAACGCATCAATAGTGCCCGCTTGATATATGTACGATGAGTGTTTTGAGTGTCCCTCGCCTAGAGGGCTGCGTGTTGTTTTTCTCCGTTTATTAAGCGATCTTGCAAGCACAAACGAATTATTTACAAATAATTCGAGAAAAACTAAACAAAAGTTTTTCAACTACGTCAGACTTCAATTTCAACAAGATGAAATGAATTAACTTGACAACTTTACAAACTTCCAAATTCTTCACTAAACATTAGACATAATATTACAGAAAGAAGAAATCAGAAGAAAATTTTATTTTAAAAATAATTCAAACAAAAAAAAAACAAATTTAATGTGAACGTCATTTTAAAAAAAAGAAAAGAGAAGAATAATAGATAAATTTAAAATTTTATTCTAAAATTTCTATTTAAAAGGTGGAGATGTTATGTAGTGATCAATATATCATTATTGGATATAAGTAACCTATGGAACAATAAATCAGTTTATAATACATGATTTTGTCGCGAATAAATAGGCACTATGCGATCACAGTTAGTTACACTCGAGGTCATTTTCAAATTAAATTAATTTTTGTTTGCACAACTAAATAAGATCATTGTAAAACACGATGAACAAATCTTCCAGAAATGGTGACCAATTGCACTTTTTGCTAAGCTTATTCATCAACATGATTTGACACAAAATTGGCAATTTTTCACGTTGTTAGTGGAGTTTCGTTTTACACAAAACGTTTCAAGTAAGCTATGTATTGTTTATCATTTCAGTTGAAATAAATAAACAAATTGTTTCAAAAATAATTCTTTCCGCATTTTCGTCACGTTTCGAATATAAACTATGCATAAGTTGCATTGCACTTGATATTGGCCTATTTAGTTCACTTGTTTAATTGATATTGTTGTACAATTTTGGTTTAGCATAAAACTTGTAGATAAGTTTGCAACAGTGGAATGCTTCGTATACTGATACATGTATTTGGTTGGAACTCGGTTGACCGAAGTGCCATCTAAAGAACCGATGGCGAATTCGTGATGTCTGTATGTTATACTTCAGTATGACGTTTGACAGAACGGAGAGTTTACTTGATTGTATTGTCATTAGCCTTAAATTATCTAGGTGGTGTTTACGCTCAATATCAGTTGTCAAATTCAAAGTGAATAGGAGCGTTGTAAGTTTGGCGAAAACGAAAACTCTGTCCGTTCAGTCTTCATTATTCCGTCCACAAGTCAAAAGACTGGTTTAAGGTCCATCAGCAATGGCAATCTTTCAAATTGTTTTCATGTTAATTGTGATTCATTGTTGTGTGCCGCAGGAAACCGATTCAGCAACAAAGAGTGTGAACGAGACATTTATTGAAACCGATGTACAGTCAGTCAAAAAAGTATTCGGCCACTTGAATTTTTTTTTTATTTTTGGATTTTTTCGTGTTATAAATGACAAAAACCGAACTATTTTCTATCTATTTGTTAAGTTTATAATCTGTTCTTATAAATTCAGGCCGATTCCGGAAATAATTAACATAATTTCTGCCTTTTCTGTAGCCATGTTTGTCGAGAGGTCGAAATTGTGCGCAAAAAAAGTATTCGGCCAAACAGATTTATTTGAGAATTTCTACAAAATTTTCTATGAAATATCAACATAGACGCTGCAAAACGATGAATTACTAATATTTACAGTGATTTCAAGCCATTTCACGAGTTTTCAAACATCATTGTGTCAGCTGCAGGGTGAAATTTGGCCGAATGGTAGTAGCGCCGGCCAATGGAAGATATAGCGCCACTGAAAAAGAATTTTTTGTGATAAATATTTATGTTGAGC